>NW_021635827.1:0-204765 GCF_004799145.2 Neltuma alba | reverse complement strand
CTTTAGCGTAACGAGAAACGACGAGGAAGGAATTTTGAGACCAAATAGTCAAGACTTTTAAATGCCCTTTGTCTTCATCTGATGGTAATCATATATAGCAAATGAACTTAGTTTCAATTCCTCAAGAAGTGGGCACCCGGAAAGAAGCATTACCCAACAGTGAAATTCCAGGAAAATAACACTTTCCAAATGCAAAACCTTAAGAGAAGGCAAATTCACAGAAGAAAGAGTATTCACTTTTACATCTTTCAACTTTAAAACCTTCAGTGTACTGCAATTGAAAATGGTAGAGGGCAAACTAATACCAGACCAAGATGTAAAACAAAGCTCAAGTTCATCAACTTGGAGCTCATTAAGCTTATTAATCACTTCTTTAACCCAACTTATAATCTTATCAGGACCAAGGCCAAAATTTGCTCCCCTACCTTTGAGACGACAGATCTGGATGTGGTTGAAATTTGGCAAGAAGTTTAACGCAGATTCCACAAACTGGAAGAAGGATTCAGGAGAACGAAAGCTTGAATCATCGAAGTGAAGAATGGGCAATCCAATCCACAGTAATATCCACCTCCTGGACAAGAGGCTTGTGGCAATGACGTCGTTGGTTGGAAGAAAAGAGAGAATATGTCGAAGCAAATCATCTGACAAGTTGCCAAGTCTATCACTTCGTATTATTTCGCTTCCTCTTTCAT
Organism: Neltuma alba; assembly: GCF_004799145.2. NCBI lineage: Eukaryota > Viridiplantae > Streptophyta > Magnoliopsida > Fabales > Fabaceae > Neltuma > Neltuma alba. The sequence goes on along the minus strand of NW_021635827.1, from coordinate 204,073 downwards.
GGCGTTCCGGAACTGAATTTGCCATAACCCTAGCTTGGTGATGTAATCTTTCGAAAGAGGATGAAAATTAGCTACTGAGGGGAAAAAACGGATGCAAATTTTCATACAAATATGAAATATTGTCTCTTTATTCTGTGTGACAAAATAAAAAATCATTAGATATCGTAATCAAGTGTTAAAATCATCAGATTTGGTGCTAATTTAAATAACCGTGCTCATATTTCGTATCAACCATATATTTTATACTAAATATGGATGGTTCGGATAGAAATTTAAATAATATGTTGACCATCAATTTTAAAAATAATTATAATTTTAGTTCAAATTCAAAATTGACGAAAAGAAGACTACACTTTTTTAGATAAGGAAAAACAGAGTAAACTTTAAAAGAATAAGCAAATTACTTACGCAAGTTCAAAGCTGAAAAATTACTCATTGACCAGAGTGCTTCAAATAAAAATAAACATAGGGTGCCATTGTTCCAACTTTCTTTCTTTAATGAATTGGTTGTCCGCGGATTCCATTATCAAGAAGTGTATCCACGGCTTCTTGTATCAATTTCTCTTGACACATTACTAATTCCCCTGGCATCGATCTACTTGTTGTTAATAGATCGATAAGAGTATTGTTCCGATAGATAACTCTTCGATAGAGTTCATTAATATCCGAGCTCATTAGTTTACCCCCACCTATTTGAATAATTGGTCTTCGTCGATGTGAGCTCTTGGGGAAGATCAGCCTGTTATCCCTAGAGTAACTTTTATGTTGAGCGACGTTCCACTTGGCCGTGTACTGTGTTTACCGGTTTGTCTGTCGCCAATAATTAATTCTCGCTGACCGAAATGGGTGGAGTCAGCAAGGCTGTTGCAGTAGCAACATATACCCAAAATGCTTATCTGAAACTTGATTTATTATCTCGACATCATAATCAGAACCAAAGAAAAGAGTTCTTTGAAATGGAAAACAACAATTGCAACGTAGGTTTCTCCTTTATACATTTCAATTGGAGTTAATAATTTTGCTTACAAATAAAAGTCACTATTAATTAAATAAATAACCACATGATCGTATTAATAACATATACATTTTATACTCAAAAAGATAAGCACTGGCTGCTGCCATTATTTGAATCATCCAGATTGATTTTGAACAGTCTTATAGGTTCAATTTAAATCATTTTATGTTTTTAAAATTTTTTATTTTAGTAGATATAAAATGTAAAATAAAAATAATCTTATGATTGACATTTATTTAAAATTATCAATGAAAAAAATTTAGATTAGAAATTTTAGATTTTTTTACTATTTAGATCAAATTTTGAATGGTACAAATTTCATTACAATAATAAACACTACCATTGTGATAATTAAACATTGAATGAGAACACAGCGATTTATCATTCATTAACCCAAATGTTAATCTTATGACGGGAGATAAAAGAGGGATGGGAATTCTATACAAATCAAAGCCAAATGTCTCAATAAACAGAAGAAGAAAGTCATGACTCATGAGCATGTATTATAGTGCCACAATGACATGATTAATTGTCAAAATATATGACAAAGTATTAAACAACATAAACCCTACTACTTCCTTCTACTTCTAATTCTTCTGCCAAGAGGTGTTGATGATTTATCCTCAATCACGTGATCGGAGCTTAACAAAATGACCAATTTTCCATCATAAAAGGAACCAAAAATTGAAATATAATAGAAGTCCGCAATAATTCTCAGATCCTTTAGGGCATGTGGATAACTTTTTTAGCGTTATTGGGGAGGGAGTTTACACTTGAACGACAAATTATGGAGACGGTGTTCAAAGCTTTCGCATTGTCCATAATAAATCTTGCAACTCGATACTGGGTTTCCGATGCTTTGAATTGATCAAAACAGAATCTCTTTAACCTAACCAGAAACGATGGCTTTGATGAGACAAGATGTTGAAGACTCTCAATTTTGGTGGCCTTCGTGATGGCAAATATAACAAATAAATTTAGTTTCAATTCTTCAAGACGTGGGCAGCCAGTAAGAAGCATAACCAAACATCGAAATTCTGGGAATATAACCCTTTCCAAATGCAAGACTTCAAGGGAAGGCAAATTCACAGAATAATCAGTACTTACTGTTACACCATTCAACTTTAAAACCCTCATCGCACTGCTATTCAAAATCTCAGAGCTCAGATCAACACTAAACCAATAAGAAGTAAAACAAAGATCCAATTCCTCAACTTTGAGCTTATTAATCACTGTTGTAACCCAATTTACAATGTTGTCATCGGGCTGTATTCCAGAACTTCCAAATCTGAGACGAAAGATCTGGACGTGGTTGGAATTTCTGAAGAATATTAGTGCATGTTCCACAAACTCGACGAAGAATATAGAAGAACGGAAATTTAAAGCATCGAAGTGAAGAGTGGGCGATCCAGTCCACAGTGAGGTCCATCTCTTGGACAAGAGGCTTGTGGCAATGGCTTCTTGGGTTGGAAGAAAAGAGAGAATTTGTTGAAGCAAATGATCTGGTAAGTCACTAAGTCTATCACTTCGTATCATTTTGCTTCCTCTTCATTGGTGTGCCGGCACTTAATTAATTTGCCATCACGCTAGCTTGGCCACATAGATCCTTTAATCTAACAACAAAGAGGATGAAAACTACAGAAAAAGGAATGGAGGGTGAAGGTTTAAGCACACCTCTTTTTTTAAAAAAAGAAAAAATTAGAGGGGTAGATACTAATAGTCTAATATTACAAATGAGATCGGATCCACGATTTCCCATCTATAGAGGAACATTCATTTTAAACATACCTTTTGAATGGATCAAAATACCTACGTAAAACCGGATCACAATCTAGACTGAAAATTACGAGGAGGCAGTTTTAAAGGAAAGAAGAAAAACTACCTCACATGAGCCATACATCTCATTTATTTAAAATATATCCCATTTACTTTATTGGTTGGGATCGGGACCTTATAAAATATTTTCCTCCTCCTGTGTTGAGCGTGTCATAACAAAAAATATCGTAATCAAAGGCTCAAATCAATGTGATATATTTGGAAAGGAGTTCACTTAGTTCAGGGGCTCCTTATTACTTGGTGATAAGACTAAATTCCAATTTCAATTTAGGTAGTCTATATAAACTTTAATATTTTTTATATTTTTCATCGTATTTTAATTTATTATAACAGATGCAGAATTTAAACTCTAGATAATTTTCTTATTGTCAGGAAGTTAAAGAGAGAGAAAAACTTATTTTATTATCTAAAAATATAAGTTAAAAATTTTAGATATATGTCATATATCGAAGTCAAATTAAAATACTAAAAGATCTCTGTGTGTGTGCATACATATAAAATGTATTTGCATCCAATTACCTATATCAATTATGCCAAATTTTCCAATCAAACATAAACATGTATCTTATATTTGAAATATTAATATTTAATAGCATTTAATTACAAATTCACCGAAACGAAAAAGATATATGGTCATGTGTAATCAGAAAACTTGACATACTGAATATAAAGAATTTGACCTAAGTTTTTTTCATATATTTAACTGTTATATATGGTTCAAGAATATTTTTGTTAGTTGAAAGAATTAAAAAAATATAACCTAAATCCTTTCTATTTAAATCCTTAAAAAGGGAACAAATATGCGAAATTTAAGGGGTGATAATAACCGAAAAAGACGTCATAAAAAAAAACTGAAAAAGAATGTTTTCATTGAGTTTTCTCTCCACTTCCCTCCATTTAGTATCTCTATTATTGGATTAACATCAAATGGTTGAGATTTAATATAATATTGTTATATTAAATATATATATATATATATAAATACCTTTAACTTATATTTAAATAAGTACTATGATATTATTATAACCACTTCGGCCCCGGGGGGGAACACGAGCCTAATTTTTCAGTTTGGCCCAAAAGAAAAATCTAATATTTCAAAATTCATAGGACATAAGTAATAGAACTGCAACTACCTTTAATTTATAAAATAATTTGTTAGTATGGTGATTAAAACTTTTGCATTCTACATTGTGCTTTAAAAAAAAAAAAAACTTGTAAATTGTAACCCTAACCCAACGCTAAGTCAAAGTATTCTTTGAGACCCCCTTGGCTTATAAAACGGAAAAACATAAAAATAAGGAAATGGAAAAAAATCATTTTCCGATCTTACAAGTTATGGGAGTTTGATTACTCATGATCTCAAAGAAAAAAAATTAATAAAAGAATAATTATCATTTAATAATATCCACGCAAGTGAATTTTAATAAACCCTCTACGCATATCACGAAAAAGGATAAATACCACTCAATGTTATTCATATATGTTTATCGGTGATTACATTTAGGATTGGAAAAAAAAAAAAGAAGACGAAGAAACCAAAAAAAAAAAAAACCATAAACAAAGATCTATGAATCTAATAGCAACAGTATAACATCCAACATAAATTTCTGATACTGAGAGTTATTATTTCTGAGGTATAAGGATATATTTTCGAACATTTGGCTGAGTGATGGAAATGGTCCTCAAATCTCTTGCATTGTTGAGAATAAACATCGCAACCTTAAACTCACTTTCTTTTCCCTTGAAATCCACCAGGAATTTCTTCAATGTGCCCAGAAATGATGGAACATTTGGTCTGAGCAAATTTCCAAGAAGTCTGTAGTTTGTGAACTCAAGATCATGCACAACAATATGTTCAAGTAACAGTTCTTCAACATTGGCACATCCAGAAAAGAGCTTTACAACACATTTATAATCTTCAAACATAACGCGTTCCAAATGCAAGACTTTAAGGGAAGGAAAATTAACCAAGAGAGGAGTATCTATACGTACCCCATACAATTTCAAAACCCTAATGGGACTGCAGACAAATGTTAGAAGGAACACTAATTTGAAACAAGTATGGAACACTTAGCTCTATTTGCTCAACTTTGCAGTTTATAGCTGCTTTAAACCAACCATCGATCTTACGATCGTCTAGATAGTAATAATCAACACAATTGAGACGAAGTAGCTTGATGGTTGTGGAATCATTATTGGAGATGAGAACTTTGTCTACAAAACGTTCGAAGGATCCAAAACGACAATGACAAAAGGATTTGGCGTCGAGGTCAAGAGTGGGCAATCCAATCCAAAGTGAAATCCATCTCTTAGATAAGATGCTTGTGGAAATGGCTTCTTTAGTATTAAGAAGAGAGAGGATATGTTGAAGCAATGAGTCTGGTACGTTGCTAATTCTATCTCTTGATGCTGCTTGGGATTTTGATTTTGCCATAACTTGGCTCTACTTTGGGAATCAAGTATGAGAAATGAAGGTTTTAGTTGAAATCAAAGGTTTAGGGAAGTAATTAATGAGTCTGGTAAATACCTTCTAGGTTAATTCTGTTTGAGCTGAGCTTTCGTTGTATACCAAAATTGTAAAATACTTAATAAAGGGAACCTAATCCGAATTCAGTGCTCATTGTGATATCCAAATCTAATTTCATTAGATGCTTAATAATAATTTCGTTTTCGTCAAAAACATAAGAATAAAGTATTTCATGCCGAAAGATATATAAGAATGAAGGAATTAAATAACATTTGTATCATCACTTTTAACATGGGCGGCTATATGAGAGATGAGCAACCCATGAATCCGGATATATTCAAGGCAATCACTGTTTTTCGAAAAACCAAAAAAGACTTAAAATTTGTTTCGTATAATATGTTTTGTTTAAATTGAGTCTTTATTATTTGATATTTTCATTTTAATTGATAAATTTTATGAAATTTTATTTATAGAAATACAATGGTGTTAAAACAACGTGAAAATGAAGGAGAGTCCGTAAAATTCATGAAAGTATACAAATTAAAATCAACAATTTGTATACACAAGGATAAATGCCTGCAACAGATCAAACTATGATGACTTCCTTGAAACAAAATAAATTACAGGGACCTAATTTTGAAATAAGCTATAAGAACTGACAGATTAATTTTTCTTTAAAAATTATTAAAGATATATACTACTTTCACTCTTTAATATAAGACTTAGTTGACTAATTTGAAAAAATTAAGAAAATTAATTTAGTTATTTATAATAATAAATAGGTGTTGTCTTTTCTAGAATACCCTTACTAATCATGTGTATTAGCTAAAACTATCATTTGATAAAACTTTTAATGTGTACAACTACTATAAAGACTACTTTTAAAAAATAAATAAATATAAGAAATAAAGTGTATTAAGATCGGACCAAATCAATATCAAACTAGCTCTTCTATTAAGTAGTAAAGGTAATATATTCTTAAAGCTATGATTAAATTGGACATTTAAAAAGTAGAATTCAAATCAATTCGGTTTACCCAAATCTTGGAACTTTGATATTCAATGCAAATTCTATAATTAAATAATTAATTACCGATCATTGTGGACGGTATCTTTGTGTTAACATCCTTCTTGATATGCGATGAATTCGTAAATAAAACGGATTCAGTCATTGTTTATTTAGTTAGAAGTTTTGACTAAGAAAGATAAATTTTCGATCGACTTAATCCACTACAAATCATTGTGGAAAATTGATTTTCGCAACTAAATAACAAATTTGCAAAAGAATTAACAAATTTAGACCAAAATTAACAGAGCCAAAATAATTATAGTTTAGAGATATAGGAAATCGCGATCAAATGTTATATCTTAAATTGGAATAACTCGATGGTACAGGTATCTTTTAAAATCCGTCACGATATTTAGGAAAACTAACGTTTTAGTTGAACTTCGACCTACTACTATCAAAAACAGTTTTTCACAAGAGTTGTAAGGTGATGGACATATTTGAAGATTTGTTAACGAGTCCTACACTAGCAAGAGATTGAGCTTTGGAAGAACTGCTATATATGCATTCGGAAGCTTAAAATTGGGTTTTATTAATTATAACAAGAGTTGAACAATTAATAAAATTAAACACTTCTTCTTAACTTGAGGAAGCTTTTGTAGGTACTCTTTAAATCCTAGACTAACATATATTTTCATTAAGAAATCTATGAGAGGAGATAAATTAAAAGTTATGAAATACCCGGGAAGAATAATCCTATGTCCATTTTATACCTTGAAGTTTAAGAATCAATTATTTTCATCACTTTCTAGTTTTTAAATATTAGTTTTTAAAATTCACTCTACCTGCCAAAAGTTTGTTTGGGTCAACTTAATTAAATTCACTTCTCTTTAATTTGGTCTTTATTTTTACATAAATCTCTGTGACAGTGATCTTTTCTCATCACCGTGTTACTTGTCACGGCTAGTATACTTGTGGTGCGAACATATACAGCAAATTCTTTGCTATTATACAAACATATAAGTTTTTATAGAGTGATAACATTTTGTAACAGAGAACAAGTTTGAGATTTGTGCCTCATAGGAGGTGTCTAAGTATAAGAAGAATGGTCTTCCACTATTGTCGGAAAGGATACACACACACACACTTTAGCCTATATATATATATATATATATATGTATGTATGGGTGGTTGTAATAGGATGTTGTTAAAGGAAAGAAAAAGCGTAATTCTGGTGATAATCTCTCGAGCATTTCATTATTTAATTTGTTGGCAACACCAGTAAAGAACAATAAACAAATAATTAAGGTGGTTGTCATGCTCAAGGACATTGTTTTCAAGATATACTCCGCAACCTCTCAATAAATTAGGAAGCGGCATTCTTTAGGATTAAACAAACTCTTTCTGTAGGGATAGTAGAATAACAAAAGGTAAAAGAATTCAGCAAGAGAAAGAAGGTTTTAACGAAGAAGAAGAAAGGAGAGGGCTTGAAGACTTGGGTAAGAATAGACGGACACCCTATTTTATAAAATGTAGAAATATCGTACATGAAGACTCTTGGAGGACAACTTAGTCAAAAGTTAGGGTAGTTATTCAGCCTCTTCTTTAATCTAAAGAAGCATTATTGTAAACTCCTTTAATATAATTTGGCCACGTCAATAAACCTGGTTTATCATTATCTTCTACAAAATGCCTTATATATAAAACATAAGTTCCCAAAACTCTTTAGACTTCAAGCGATTTATATATAAATACTGAGCAAAAGTGCAAAGCTAATAGTATAGGAGTTATCGATCTGCATAAAATTAAAGTTATTTATCGTAAAATTTCAAAAAATATAAAAGTTATTTTCACTTGACGCATGTCCGAAGGTTCATGTAACCTAGCCTATATAATGAATTAATACTTGAATTTGCTCAAAATAAACCGAACATGCATGTGGATACCATCCAAAAAGGAATAGGGATGTGACTTTACAATACCACACTAAATCTTAAGAATTCACTTGAATAAAAGCCTGCAATTCTCCGAGCTTTTTGGACAAGACGATAATCTTTGGAGCATTATTTCTTGTTCTGAAGTTGCTTTTGACGTATTTTCTCTGCGAATTGAGATGGTCTCCAAGACCCTTGCATTCCCCATAATAAATCTTGCCAGTTTGAACTCAATTTCGCGGCCTTTGAAGTTTCCAAGATGGAATTCCTTTAAGTGTGATGAAACGCATTGAGGAACACCTGGTTGCCGCCACACTCTCCAATCAAACTGAGCCATCGAGGTACCAAAGTTAGAAAACTAACCAACCAAAAATGGCAATGCACACCCGAAATTAAGTTTGAAAACAACAAGTAAATTAAACCTTATCAATTATAAGAGTTTCAAGCTTGGGACAGTTTCGCAAGCATTGCAATATTGTTCCGTCCGAGCTATATGCATAATAACTTATCTCCAGGTGGATTAAATTATAAAATACTATAGCATCAGGGAGAGGTGAAAAACCAATCTGCAAGAGGGAGACAGCAACAAGGTATAAGAGAAAAATTAATTGTCAAATCTAAGAATATTGAAAAGCACTAATATGAATTTACCGTATCTATCCGCAGTGCTTTAACATTCGACAAAGATTCCAAAGTAAATAAATAGAAAGAAACATCAGCTGAAATCAAATTTTTAAGCCTTTCTTTATTAATTGAAAGGCGCTTATACTTTATGCCCCAAATTTTTAGTGCCAAGTCTTGAAGCAAAGGGCAGCCATAAAGAAGATCTTGGATGGATTTGATATTTGGAAATCGAACCCTGTTCAAATGCAAAACTTTAAGGGAAGGCAAATCAACATAAGGAATCTTTACTGGAACCCCACTTAGCTTCAAAACCGTTATGGTATGGCAGTTGAAAATGCAAGAGGGCACCTCAAAACTGAACTTGTCAAAAGTTTTGTCATAAATCTCAACATGTTCAACTTTGGAATTTACTGCTGCGTTAATCCATGTATTGATCTTAATTTGTGGCACGCTTTTAAGTTTAGGCCTGAGAAGAAGATGAATCCATTTTTTAACACGCGGCGCACTTCTATGTGTAGATGTGAGACTGAGATGAAGCTTTTTGAGGGTTTTCGAATGATCTCTTATTCTCATGACTGTATCTGCGTACTGAAGAAAGGAGTGAAGGCTATAAAAGTTGGAGTTGTCAAAGTCAAGAATGGGAAGTGACGAGAGAAGATGTCTCCACCTCTTGGACAAGAGGCATATGGTAATGGCTTGTTTGGTTGGAAGAAAAGACAGAATATGTTCAAACACTGAGTCAGGCAATTCACTGAGTTGATCACTTGCCTTTGCTTCCAATCTACCATGACTGACCCTGTGCTCTAAGGAAAGAAGAATGGAAAAGAAGATTAGATTAGGGTGACAAGATCATAAAATAACATATATACGTACGTAGGTAAAACTTAGAGCAAGTTATTTATATCCATTAAATCAAATTTTTTGATCAGCAATCACATTTGTTATATTGCTATTGTTAGTCATTAAAATGCATATGTGTACTTGGAAATTTATCAATAAACCTAACCTAAGGGATATAAGTAACTTAACTAAGTCCCCCCCCCCCACAGAATTTTAAGTGCGTGCTGATGAATCACAATGATCTGACCTAACGATGGATCATAAATACACAAAGCAAATACTTAGTGCCAGTCACAGCTAGCATATCTTTTGGAGAAAGCTTATATCTTGGATGATTTGACCTCACAGAATAGAAAGCATAATCTAGATCACCTAAATTGATAATGCAAGTCTTACAAATTCAAAATGGAAAAAAGAAAATTAAACTTACGCAGGTATGCATAGACAAAAATAATGCAGATAGGAATTAAGGTTTCATATCCCATATTTCCCATGGCGGTCTGCCAACTAGTTGAACTCTTCTATCCTTTCAGTTCACAATGGCTTCCATGCTCACTTTTATTATTTAAAACCCTAATTGGTATGACATCTTATGTAAGATGATGATGATGACTATCATAGTACATAATCTCCCAAAAAATTTTGCTGGTAAAAAATCTCCGATGAATCTGCAAATAAAACAAATTTAGTTATTCGGTATTTGTTTCAACTGCATATCACAATAAAACAGGGAAGTTCTCAAATGAAATATATGATCTTTTCGTACAATTTATAATTCTAATTCATATTCTTAAATAAATTTAATAAGATAAAAATAGATCAAAATATTATATAAAAAAATATAAGGCCATAATTGAAATCTTGAATTATGTAATCTGAATTGCATGAAACTGAAATTTACATTAATACCTTCATTCATTTTCTATATACGATATTTTAGCCACTTTCTTTATAAGTTTTTTTTTCCTGTGATTATATTCATTGCAAGTTTCAACTAAGGAGGATAAATTTTTCGATCTACTTAATTCACCCGAAATCATTACGGAAAATTGGTTTTTGTAATCAAATAATAAATACACAAATCATTTTCTAACTATTATTCATTTCTGCAGCGTAAATTTGGAGAAAGCCTAGGATGATTTGACCGGGTAGATTGGTAGATTCGAAAGCTTCGAAAAGGAAGATGAGAAATTCAAGGAAGCAAATATAGACCAAAATTAATAAAGTCAATTGGTTAAAGGAAATCCATAAATATAATTTATAGAGTAGTTCAGAAAATGGATTAGAGGACCCGGGACACCATACTCATGATTAACCGCAATTATACTACTCCTATGGCCCTAACAACTTTCCAACTCTTTTTTTTTTGGAACTTAAACTTTACTCTTATTAAATCATATACATTTTGCAGGAAAATAGCAGTGTATATTTAATGATATGATTTATGAATATAACAAAAGAACCCTCTTTCTCTGCCTTAATATGATCAGAGAAGTAAATTAGAGTAATTTAATACCAACGGTATCTTTTCAAAATCCTTCATGATATTTAGAAAACGAAGGTTTTGGTTGAGCTTCAAGCTATTTCGAAAATCATCAAATGAAACGTCAAGTTATAAGTTTGAATTTTTTTTTTTTAAAGCCAAAAGATGCAAAACAGTCTTTTGCTAATTCGTAGGTGATGGGCAGACATAAAGACTCGTGTAATACACTACTCAGTCAAAACTCAAGTTAGGGTGGTGATTTAGCCTTTTTGTTTGTCTAAATAAGTATTATTATATACTAAAACAAAGAAGTAATTCAATTATATTTAGTCAAAATAGACCGAACGGATATGAACATCATCCAAAAGGGAATAGAGATGTGATTTTAAGAGAAAATATACAAACACCACACTAAATCTTAGGAATTGAGTTGAATAAAAGCCTGCAATTTGCAGAGCTTATAGTACAAGAGGATAATCTTTTGAGCATTATTTCTTGTTCTGAATTTGCTTTCGAGTTAGTACGAATTGAGATGATCTTCAAGACCCTTGCCTTCTCCATAATAAATCTTGCAAGTTCAAACTCATTGTGGAGGCCTCTGTAGTTTCCAAGATGAAACTACTTCAAGTTTGATGAAACACATTGAGGAACATTATTTCCTAACGGTCCCGTAGAATTAAACTGAGCCAAAGGTATATATAATATAGTTAGAAAACTAACTCATAATTTCTCAGGAAAAAAAAAGAAAAGAAAACTAACTAATAATCAAATGGCAATGCAAACACATACATTAAGGTGAAAAATCCAAAAGCTCGGGGCAGTTTCGCAAGCATTCCAATATTGTTGTGCCTGAGACATCTGGACATCTTATTTCCATGTGAGTTAAGTTATAAAATGTTGGAATATCAAGGGGATATGAACAACCAATCTGCAAGGGGGAGAACCAACAAGACAAAAAAATTAATTATCAAATCTAACTAAGAATGAAAAGCAATAATACTAATTTACTTATAGCCAGAAATCTCTGGGTCTAAACTAAGAACTAATGAAAGGGTTTATTTTGTTCCCAAATGTAAGATTTTAACATAGGCTACCTCCCAAATTTATAATTTTTATCCTAACCTCTCCTTATTCATTCTACATAGCGGTTTTTCATGGGGGGTAGTTTTTAATGAACATGATTAAAAGGAATTAACTCAATCAATTTTTTTTTAATATAGCCCCCACAATTTACTCCCTTTGGTCCCAAATACGAATTATTTTTAATTAATTCACGTATAACAATAAAAATGACTAAAATGGGCAAATTTGTCATAAAATTAAAATAATTCCAATATTAATTTTGAATACAAATTTTATTAACTTCTAACTAACAAATGCCTCATTGTATAATAAATACGAAAGAAAGTAATTGTCTAACAGTTATATTCAGGAAGAGAATATAGTATCCTACCGTATCTATCCGCAGTGCTGTAACATTAGACAAAGATCCCAAAGTAAATGGATAGCGATAAACATCAGCTAACACCAAAATTTTAAGCCTTTGCTAACACCAAATTCTTAAGCCTTTCTTCCAAAGTGAATGGATAGCGATAAACATGAGCAGCCACCAAATTTCTAAGGCTGCCTTCCTTTATGGGCACAATCGAACGCCCATCAATATGAATTGCGCTGCAATATTTTAATGACAACCCTTGAAGCAAAAGGCAGCCACAAAGAAGATTGTAAACGCCTTGGATATTTGGAAATATAACACTGCTCAAATGCATGACTTCAAGTGAAGGCAAATGAATAAAAGAAGGAGTCGTCTCTTTTAACACCACGTAGCTTCAAAATTCTATGCTATTGCAGTCGAAAATGCAAGAGGGAATTTCAATGTTGAACTTGTTAAGAGTTTTATCATAAATCTCAACATGTTCAACTCTGGAATTCACTGACGTGTTAATCTAAGTGTTAATCTTCATAGGTGGCACGTTCCCACGTGCAGATCTGAGAATGAGGTGAAACTTTCTTAGGGTTTCTGAATGATCTCTCATGCTCATCACTGTATCTACGTACTGAAGGAAAGGGTGAATATTATGAAAGTTGAAGTCGTCAAAGTCCAGAATGGGAAGTGACAAGCGGAGATGCCTTCACCTCTTGGACAAGAGGCATGTGGTAATGGCTTGTTTAGTTGGAAGAAAAGAGAGAATATGTTCAAACACTGGGTCAGGTAAGTCCATAATTTGAGCAGTTGCCATTGCTCCCAATCTAATATCGCTGGTCTTTAACAATAATTTTTTGTAATGATCATGGTTATCTTGAAAATTAAATTTAGGCTGAAATATATTTCGAGTCTTCTAACTTTGCATAATATTTTAATTTAGTTCATTAATTTTAAAAAGTATATTTTCAGTCCTTTAATTCTAAAACTTTTAACAAAATGATGACATTGAGATCTTGAATGTGGATAAGACATTTTCAAATATTAATATATTAATTTTAATTTTCCAAACAACCGTAATTGTTATAAAAAGTCATTATTTAAAACTAACAATTTTTGGAATAAAGGAATAAAAATAAACTTTTTAAATTAAAGTACCAAATTGAAACCTTGTATAAAGTTATTTAAAAATTCATTTGTCTCTCCCTCACTTTCGTTTGTCTCTTCTTCTTCTACGGTTCTCCCTCTCTGAACCCTTCCTTCATCTCTTTCTTCTCTTTTTTCTTTTTTCTATTCATCTGTCTCTTCTTCTTCCGCCTCTCTCTCTCTCTCTCTGAAAAGTTCTTCCATTTTCATATGTAGTAATTTTTTCCTTCTTTTTCTGTGATTCAAAAAGGAAAACTATAGGGCTCTATGCTTTAACTCCAAAAAATGATTGCAAGCTCATCTCCTCCCTGCGATCTCCCTCTTGGACACTATTCTTCTTTCTCCTTCTCAGCTTCATTCCTTCTTCCTTCAGATTTGACAGGTATTGTGCTCTCCTTCTTTCGGACCTCTTCTTCCTCCTCTCCTATCTTTCCTTTTCCATTAACCCTTTCATTTTTCATTAGGCTTCTCTGTTTTTTTTTTCCTGAGTGATTTTCTTAGCAGTAACCCGAGCAACCCAACCCAACCGGCGGTTTTTCCGGTTTGATGCCGGTTTACACCGGTTTGTTTCGGTTCATTTCGGTTTGATCCCCTACCGGTTTTATTGATGAACCAGACTGGATGACTGGCCGGTTCACCGATTTTCGGTCTGAACCGGCCGGTCCGGTCCGGTTTTTGGTTCATTGAAAGTTAAAGAACTAAATATATACTTTAGCCCTAAATTTAATATGTGAGTATTCGAGAATGTTTTATTAGTATTTAAGATATCAATATTATCATTTTTTTTTTGTTAACAATTTTAGGATTAAAGAAACTAAAGCTACATTTTTTAAAGTTAAGGAACTAAATTGAAATTCTGTCTAATCATATATAATTATATATTTACAAACAAAAAGAAGTTAGTTAGGACTTGTGGGTAATTATTTTTTATTTGGAAATTAAATGTAATTCTCCTTTGTTTACTTTTTTCATTGTTGGGCTGCTCGAAATCAGACGTGGGATATTTTTTTATTTTTGTTGCGACCGATTTTTATATCAGATATGAAATCTTTCAAAATATGCATTTTGATCGGATCTGATTGCAGGAAACAATTATTAATCATTCTAATATTTATTTATTTAATTCTTTCAAATATTTTTAGAATTTGAGATATTTGAATATCTTCTATAAATAAAGGAATATTTTTATAGCTTAGCAACTTCATTAAGCTTATAAGATTTGCAAGAGTAGGGAGAAGCGTTTTCATCCGAGTTTTCCGTAGGTATTTCAATTGTTGTATATCCCAATTCCCAACAAGGAGAATCAGTTAATAATAAATTTTAGGGGTAAAGTTTAATTGTTGTCAAGAGAGTGCCCAAAAGTCTTCTTGAAAAACAATATTGTCTCAGAAGTATAAAAAACACACCTAAAGATATTGCTCCATTCGTTGACAAAATTAAATTTAATATGTTAATATTTATGTATATTTTTTAATATTTAAAATTTCAACTCGATTATTTTTACTAACGAAACTGAGCTAAGATGATTAGAAAGACATGTCATATGAAATTAAAGCACCGAAGTACACTTTTGCCTAAAAAACATAGAAATTGACAAACAACATAAAACTAAAAGAAAACATGTAATTGATATTAAAAATGGTAAACATTTAATTATTTAACCTTACCCTTACTCTTAATGTTGTTAACAAAAAATGCCGATATTATTAAGACGATTGGATCTCTCTATGAATGGAAAAGGGGTGCTTCGGATCGGGGCTAAAGTAGGGAGGAAGCTCAAAAGGAAGAGTAAAGCCTACATTAAATCAGTTGATTCGTAATGGTACAAAAGAAAAATGGCCCACAGTAAGAAAACATTCCCAAATGCTGACATGTTAAATTTAAATGTCAAAATAACAATGTATATTGAAAAAATTAATTATTTGGATGTCACCAAAAATTTAATTGTTTGGAACTAAATGAATGTTTCTTAGTGTGTTAGAGGACTAAAAAGATATATATTTTTTAAATAAAGAGACCAAATAATAAAATTAGATGACCAAAGGCATGCTTCTAGGTTTTAGCTAATGTGCAACATCAAAGATTCAAGGTATGATCGGAAAAAAAAACTGATATTCAAGGATTAAGTATCAAAACATATGACAAGTATATATAAATGGAACGACGAAGACCCTACTACTTGCTTCCAATTCTTAGGCAAAACCCCTCCTTATCAGAGTATTAATAATGATTTATCCTCGATCGATCACATGACTGGAAATTAACAACCGACCAATTTTTCATAGGAGGAACCAAGACTTGAAATAGAAATCTACAATCCTTACATCCGGTGGCCAAGGGGTATAACGTTTTGAGCATCATTGAGGAGTTTACGCTTGCACGACAAATAACAGAGATCGCCCTCAAAGCTTTTGCATGCTCCATAATAAATCTTACAACTTCATACTGACATCCCAATCCTTGGAATTGATCAACACAGAACTTCTTTAACGTAACGAGAAATGACGAGGAAGGATTATTTGATGAGACCAAATAATGTTCAAGACTATAAATGCCATTTGTCCTCTGATTGTAATAATATAGAGCAAATGAACTCAGTTTCAATTCCTCAAGAAGTGGGCACCCGGCAAGAAGCATTACCAAACATCTGAATTCTAGGAACATAACACTTTCCAAATGCAAAACCTTAAGGGAAGGCAAATTCACAGAAGAAAGAGTATCCACTTTTACATCTCTCAACCTTAAAACCTTCAACGTACTGCAATTGAAAATGCTGGAGGCCAACCTAATACTAGAACAGGATGTAAAACAAAGCTCAAGTTCATCAACTTGGAGGTCATTAAGCCTATTAATCACTTCTTTAACCCAACTTATAATCTTATCAGGACGAAGGCCAAACTTTATTCCACTACCTTTGAGACGAAAGATCTGGATGTGGTTGAAATTGGGGAAGAATTTTAACGCACATTCCACAAACTGGAAGAAGGATTCAGAAGAACGAAAGCTTGAATCATCGAAGTGAAGAATGGGCAATCCAATCCACAGTGACATCCACCTCTTGGACAAGAGGCTTGTGGCAATGGCGTCTTTGGTTGGAAGAAAAGAGAGAATATGTCGAAGCAAATCATCCGACAAGTTGCTAAGTCTGTCACTTAGTATTATTTCGCTTCCTCTTTCATGGCGTTCCGGAACTGAGTTTGCCATAACCCTTGCTTGGCGATATAATCAAACGAAAGAGGATTGAAATTAGCTACTGAGGGGAAAAAACAGATGGAAATTTTCATATAAATATGAAATATTGTCTCTTTATTCTGTGTGATAAAATAAAAAATCACTAGAGATCGTAATAAAGGGTCAAAATCATCAGATTTGGTGCTAATTTAACGCATGATAATAAACGTGCTCACATTTCGTATCAACCATATATTTTATACTAAATATGGATGGTTCGGATAGAAATTTAAATAATATGTTGACCATCAATTTTAAAAATAATTATAATTTTAGTTCAAATTCAAAATTGACAAAAAGAAGACGACACTTTTTTAGATAAGGAAAAACAGAGTAAACTTTAAAAGAATAAGCAAATTACTTACGCAAGTTCAAAGCTGAAAAATTACTTATTGACCAGAGTGTTTCAAATAACAAGTAAACACAGGGTGCCATCGTTCCAACTTTCTTTCTTTAATGTTGATACTTTAAGAAATGGTTTGGAGTCAACAAAAAAAATATAGCTAGCAACGCTATTGCAGTAGCAACATATATCCAAAATGCTTATATGAACTCGATTTATTATTTCGACATCATAATCATAACCAAAGAAAAGAGGTCTTTGAAATGGAAAACAATAATTGCAACGTAGGTTTCCCCTTTATACATTTCACTTTGAGTTAATAATTTTGCATACAAATATAAGTCGCTATTAATTAAATAAATAACCATATGATCATATTAATAATATATACATTTTATACTCATAAAAAAGATAAGCACTGGGTGCTGCTATTATTTGAATCATCCAGGTTGATTTTGGATAGTCTTATAGATTCAATTTAAATCATTTTACGTTTTTTAAATTTTTTATTTTTTGATACAATCTTTTTATTTTAGTAGATATAACATGTAAAATAAAAATAACCCTATGATTGACATTTATTTGAAATTGTCATTGAAAAAAAAATGTAGATTAGAGATTTTATATTTTGACTATTTAGATCAAATTTTGAAAGGTGCAAATTTCATCATAATAATGAACAGTGTCATTATGATAAATACTGAATCAGAACACAGCGATTATGAGTGGAGAGAAAAGAGGGATGGGAATTCGATACAAATCAAAGCCTGTCTCAATAAACAAAAGAAGAAAGTCATGACTCATGAGCATGTATTATAGTGCCACAATGAAATGATTAATTATCAAAATATATGACAAAGTATTAAATAACAAAAACCCTACTACTTGCTTCTGCTTCTAATTCTTCTGCCAAGACCTCTCCTTATCAGTATTAATGATTTATCCTCAATCACATGACTGAAATTTAACAAAATGACCAATTTTCCATAATAAAAGGAACTAAAAATTGGAATATAATAGAAGTCCACCATAATCCTCAGATCCTCTAGGGCACGTGGATAACTTTTTTAGCATTATTGGGGAGGGAGTTTACACTTGAACGACAAATTATGGAGACGGTCTTCAAAGCTTTCGCATTGTCCATAATAAATCTTGCAACTCGATACTGGGTTTCCGATGCTTTGAATTGATCAAAACAGAATCTTTTTAACCTAACCAGAAACGATGGCTTTGAGGAGACAAGATGTTGAAGACTCTCAATTTTAATGGCCTTTGTGGTGGCAAATATAACAAATAAATTTAGTTTCAATTCTTCAAGACATGGGCAGCCAGTAAGAAGCATAACCAAACATCCAAATTCGGGGAATATAACCCTTTCCAAATGCAAGGCTTCAAGGGAAGGCAAATTCACAGAATAATCAGTACTTACTGTTACACCATTCAACTTCAAAACCCTCATCGCACTGCTGTTCAAAGTCCCAGAGCACATATGAACACTAAACCAATAAGACGTAAAAGAAAGATCCAACTCCTCAACTTTGAGCTTATTAATCACTGTTGCAATCCAATTTATAATGTTATGATCAGGCTGCAGGCCAAAACTTCCAAATTTGAGACGAAAGATCCGGACGTGGTTGGAATTTCTGAAGAATATTAGTGCATGCTCCACAAACTCGACGAAGAATATAGAAGAACAGAAGTTTAAAGCATCGAAGTGAAGAGTGGGCGATCCAGTCCACAGTGAGGTCCATCTCTTGGACAAGAGGCTTGTGGCAATGGCTTCTTGGGTTGGAAGAAAAGAGAGAATATGTTGAAGCAAATGATCTGGTAAGTCACTAAGTCTATCACTTCGTATCATTTTGCTTCCTCTTCATTGGCGTGCCGGCACTTAATTAATTTGCCATAACCCTAGCTTGGCCACATAGATTCTTTAATCTAACAAAAAAGGAGGATGAAAACTACAGAAAAAGGAATTGAGTGTGAAGGTTTTAAGCACACCTCTTTTTTTTAAAAAAAAAGAAAAAATTAGAGGGGGTAGATACTAATAGTCTAATATTACAAATGAGATCGGATCCACGATTTCCCTTCGCTAGAGGAACTTTCATTTTAAACATACCTTTTGAATGGATCAAAATGCCTACGTAAAACCGGATCACAATCTAGACTGAAAATTACGAGGAGGCAGCTTTAAAGAAAAGAAGAAAAACTACCTCACATGAGCCATACATCTCATTTATTTAAAATATATCCCATTTACTTTATTGGTTGGGATCGGGACCTTATAAAATATTTTCCTTCTCCTGTGTTGAGCTGTGATAACAAAAAATATCGTAATCAAATGCTCAAATCAATGCGATATATTTGGAAAGGAATTCACTTAGTTCATGGGCTCCTTATTACTTGGTGATAAGACTAAATTCCAATTTCAATTTAGGTAGTCTATAAAAACTTTAATATTTTTTTTTATTTTTCATAGTATCTTTATTTATTATAACAGATGCAGAATTTAAACTCTAGATAATTTTCTTATTGCCAGGAAGTTAAAGCAAAAAAAAACTTATTTTATTATCTAAAAAATATAAGTTAAAAATTTTAGATATATGTCATATATCGAAGTCAAATTAAAATACTGAAAGATCTGTGTGTGTGTGTCTGTGTGTAAAGTGTATTTGCATCAAATTACCTTATATCAATTATGCCAAAATTTCCGATCAAACATAAACATGTGTCTTATTTTTGAAATATTGATATTTAATAGCATTTAATTATAAATTCGCTGAAACAGACCTAAGTTTTTTTTTCATATATTTAACTGTTATATATGGTTCAAGAATATTTTTGTTAGTTGAAAGAATTAAAAAAATATAATCTAAATCCCTTCTATTTAAATCCTTAGAAAGGGAACAAATATGCGAAATCTAATGGGTGATAATAACCGAAAAAGAATGTTTTCATTTAGTTTTCTCTCCACTTCCCTCCGTTTATCTCTATTATTGGACTAATATCCAATGGTTGAGATTTAATATATTATAATAATATTGTTATAATATTAAATAATAAAAGATATATAAATAACTTTAACTTATATTTAAATAAGTAATATGATATTATTATAAATACTTCGGGGTGGGGGGGGGGGAAGGAAACACGAGCCTAATTTTTCAATTTGGCCCAAAAGAAAAATCTAATATTTCAAAATTTATAGGACATAAGTAATAGAACTGCTACTACCTTTAATTTATAAAATAATTTGTTAATATGGTGATTAAAACTTTTGCATTCTTCATTGTGCTTTTTAAAAAATAAACTTGTAAATTGTAATCCTAACCCAACGCTAAGCCAAAGTATTCTTTGAGACCCGCGTTGGCTTATAAAATGGAAAAACATAAAAATAAGGAAGTGGAGCAAAAACATTTCCCGATCTTACAAGTGACGGGAGTTTGATTACTCATGATCTCAAAGGAAAAAAATTAATAAAAGAATAATTATTATTTAATAATATCCACACAAGTGAATTTTAATAAACCCTCTACGCATATCAAGAAAAAGGATAAATACCACTCAATGTTATTATTATATGTTTATGGGTGATTAAATTTAGGATTGGACCAAAAAAAAAAGAAGAAGAAGAAACCAAAAAAAAAAACCATAAACAAAGATCTATGAATCTAATAGCAACAGTACAAAATCCAACATAAATTTCTGATACTGAGAGTTATTATTTCTGACGCATAAGGATATATTTTCGAACATTTGGCTTTTCAAACTAGTGATGGAAATGGTCCTCAAATCTCTTGCATTGTTGAGAATAAACATCGCAACCTTAAACTCACTTTCTTTTCCCTTGAAATCCACCAGGAATTTCTTCAATGTGCCCAGAAAAGATGGAACATTTGGTCTGAGCAAATTTCCAAGAAGTCTGTAGTTTGTGAACTCAAGATCATGCACAACAATATGTTTAAGTACCAGTTCTTCAACATTGGCACATCCAGAAAAGATCTTTACAACACATTTATAATCTTCAAACCGAACGCGTTCCAAATGCAAGACTTTAAGGGAAGGCAAATTAACCAAGAGAGGAGTATCTATACGTACCTCATGCAATTTCAAAACCCTAATGGCACTGCAGACAAATATGTTAGAAGGAACACTAATTTGAAACAAGTACGGAACACTTAGCTCTATTTGCTCGACTTTGCGATTTATAGCTGCTTTTAACCAACCATCAATCTTACGATCGTCTAGATAGTAATAATCAACACAATTGAGACGAAGTAGCTTGATGGTTGTGGAATCATTATCGGAGATGAGAACTTTGTCAACGAAACGTTCGAAGGATCCAAAACGACGATGACAAAAGGATTTGGCGTCGAGGTCAAGAGTGGGCAATCCAATCCAAAGTGAAGTCCATCTCTTAGATAAGATGCTTGTGGAAATGGCTTCTTTAGTATTAAGAAGAGAGAGTATGTGTTGAAGCAGTGAGTCTGGTAAGTTGCTAATTCTATCTCCTGATGCTACTTGGGATTTTGATTTTGCCATAACGTAGGCTTTTCTGTGGGAAGCAAGTATGAGAAATGAAGGTTTTAGTTGAAATCCAAGGTTTAGGATAGTAGTGAGTCCGGTAAATAGCTTCTTGATTAATTCTGTTTGAGCCGAGCTTTTATTGCATACCAAAATTGTAAAATACTGAATATAGGGAATCTAATCCGAATTCAGTGCTCATTGTGATATCCGAATCTAATTTCATTAGATGGTTAATGATAATTTCGTTTTCATCAAAAACATAAGAATAAAGTATTTCATGCGAAAAGATATTTAAGAATGAAGGAGTTAAATAACATTTGTATCATCAATTTTAATATAGTCGGCTATATGAAAGATGAGCAACCCATGAAACCGGATATATTTAAGGCAATCACTTTTTTTCCAAAAAAAAAAAAGGGAATTAAAATTTGTTTCGTATAATTTGTTTTGTTTAAACTGAGTGCTTATTATTTGATATTTTCATTTTAATTGATAAATTTTATGAAATTTTATTTATAGAAATACAGTGGTGTTAAAATAACGTGAAAATGAAGGAGAGTCCACAAAATTCATGAATGTATACAAATTAAAATCAACAATTGATATACACAAGGATAAATGCCTGCAACAGATCAAACTATAATGACTTCCTTGAAACAAAATAAATTACAGGGACCTAATTAACTATTGAAATAAACTATAGGAATTTACAGATTAATTTTTCTTTAAAAATTATTAAAGATATATACTACTTTTGATCCTTAATATAAGACTTAGTTAACTAATTTAGAAAAAATTAAGAAAATTATTTTAGTTATTTGTAATAAATAGGTGTTGTCTTTTCTAGAATATCCTTAATAATCATGTATATTAGCTAAAATTATCATATGATAGAACTGTTAATATATGCAACTACTACTTTAAAAAGATAAATAAATTTGAGAAATAAATTGTATTGCGGTCGAACCAAATTTAATGTCAAACTATTTCCTATATTAAGTATTGGAAGTAATATATTTTTAGAGCTATGATTAAATTGGCCATTTAAAAATTAGAATTCAAATCTATTCAGTTTACCCAAATCTTGGAACTTTGATATTCAATGCGAATTCTATAATTAAATAATTAATTATCGCTCATTGCAGACCGTCTCTTTCGGGAAATAGTTGTTAATATCCTTCTTGATATGCGATGAATTCGTAACTAAAACAAATTTGTTATCGTTTATTTAGTTAGAAGTTTTGATTAAGAAAGATAAATTTTCGATCGACTTAATCCCCCACAAATCATTGTGGAAAATTGATTTTCGTAACTAGATAACAAATTTGCAAAGGAATTAACAAATTTAGACCAAAATTAACAAAGCGAAAATAATTTATATTTTAGAGATATAGGAAATCGTGATCAAATGTTATATCTTAAACCGGAAAAACTTAATGGTACGGGCATCTTTTAAAATCCGCCACGATATTTAGGAAAACTGACGTTTTAGTTGAACTTCGACCTACTACTATCAAATACAGTTTTTCACGAGAATCACTTTGTAAGGTGATGGACATATTTGAAGATTTGGTTACGAGTCGTACATTAGCAAGAGATTGAGCTTTGGAACAACTGCTATATATGTATGAGGAAGCTTAAAATTGGGTTTTATTAATTATAATAAGAGATTGAACAACTAATGAAATTAAACACTTGTTCTTAACTTGAGGAAGCTTTTATAAGTACTCTAAGAATCCTAGACTAACACATATCTTCATTAAGAACATCCATGAGAGGAGATAAATTAGAAGTTATGAAATACTGGGGAAAGAATAATCCTAGGTCCATTTTATACCTTGAAGTTTAAGAATAAATTATTTTCATCACTTTCTAGTTTTCAAAATTCACTCTACCCATCAAAAGTTTGCTTGGGTCAACTTGATTAAATTCACTTGTCTTTAATTTGGTCTTTATTTTTACATAAATCTCCATAAGAATGATTTTTTTTCTCATCACCGTGTTACTTGTCATGGCTCATGCACTTGTGGTGTGAACATGTACAGCAAAGTCTTCACTATTTTATGAACATATAAGTTTTTATACAGTTATAACATTTTGTAACAGAGAACAAGTTTGAGATTCGTGCCTCACAGGAGGTGTCTAAGTATAAGAAGAATGGTCATCCACTATTGTCAGAAAGGATATACATCTATATATATACTCCTTCCGTCCTTATTATAAGACCCCATTTGACTTTTTATTTGATCCTAATTATAAGACCCCAATCCATTTTGTCTCTTATATTTATGCATTTTTTCCCAAGATAATCCTTCTAATAATGATAGTTTTAGCCAATATACTTAATTAGCAAGGATATTTTAGGAATGACAACACTTATTTATTATAAATAACCAACTTAACTTACTTCCTTAATCTCCTCAAATAAGTCAATTGGATCTTATAATTAGGATCGGAGGAGTATATGTACTTTAGCGGTTTAGCCAATATATATACATAGGGGTGGATGTAATAGGATGTTAAAGAGAAGAAAAAGCGTAATTCTTAGATCCCCTGGGGCAACTGGGTGATAATCTCTCGAGCATTTGGAGCAAGAAGCACTTAAAATTTCGAGAATCCTTAAAACTCTCGCATTTTTCAAGAGGTGGTTGGTTCCTCCAACATCCCATCCAAATGCACTTAAAATATTGAAATATAATAAACAAACCTTATGAATTACAAGAATATAATTTCGACCTTAGGGAAGCTTTGCGGACATTTCATTCTTTAATTTATTGGCAACACCAGTAAAGAAAAATAAGCATACAGTTCAGGTGGTTGTCATCCTCAAGGACACTGTTTTCAACATATATTCTGCAACCCCTCAATAAATTAAGAAGTGGCATTCCTTAGGATTAAACAAACTCTTTCTGTGGGATAGTAGAATAACAAAAGGTCGAACAATTCAGCAAGAGAAACAAGGTTTTAAAGAAGAAGAAAAAAGGAGAGGGCTTGAAGACTTCGGCAAGGGATTGAAGACTTGGGTAAGAGTAGACGGACACCCTATTTTATAAAATGTAGAAATATCGTACATGAAGACTCTTGGAAGACAACTTAGTCAAAAGTTAGGGTAGTTATTTACCCTCTTCTTTAATCTAAAGAAGCATTATTGTAAACTCCTTTAATATAATTTGGCCATGTCAATAAACCTGGTTTATCATTATCTTCTACAAAATGCCTTATATATAAAACATAAGTTCCCAAAACTTTTTAGACTTCAAGCCATTTATATATAAATACTGAGCAAAAGTGCAAAACTAGTAGTATAGGAGTTATCGATCTGCATAAAATTAAAGTTATTTATCGTAAAATTTTGAAAAATGTGAAAGTAATTTTCATGCGAGGCATGTCCGAAGGTTTATGTAACTTAGCCTATATAATGAATTAATACTTGAATTTTCTCAAAATAAACCGAAAATGCATACGGATACCATCCAAAAAGGAATAGGGATGTGACTTTTACAATACCACACTAAATCTTAAGAATTCACTTGAATAAAAGCCTGCAATTCTCAGAGCTTTTTGGACAAGACAATAATCTCTGGAGCATTATTTCTTCCTCTGAAGTCGCTTTTGACGTATTATCTCTGCGAATTGAGATGGTCTCCAAGACCCTTGCGTTCCCCATAATAAATCTTGCAAGTTTGAACTCATTTTCGAGGCCTTGGAAGTTAAGGTTGAAAACAACAAACAAATTAAACCTTATCAATTATAAGAGTTTCAAGCTTGGGGCAATTTCGCAAGCATTGCAATATTGTTTCATCCGAGCTATATGAATAATAACTTATTTCCAGGTGGATTAAATTATAAAATATTGTAGTATCAGGGAGAGGTGAAAAACCAATCTGCAAGAGGGAGAAAGCAACAAGATATAAGAGAAAAATTAATTGTCAAATCTAAGAATATTGAAAAGCACTAATATGAATTTACGTACCCTATGTATCCGCAGTGCTTTAACATTAGACAAAGATTCCAAAGTAGTAAATGAATAGAAAGAAACATCAGCTGAAATCAAATTTTTAAGTTTTTCTTTATTAATTGAAAGGCGCTCATACCAATGAGGATCAGTTGTGCCCCAAATTTTTAGTGCCAAGTCTTGAAGCAAAGGGCAGCCATAAAGAAGATCTTGGAAGGATTTGACATTTGGAAATAGAACCTTGTTCAAATGCAAAACTTTAAGGGAAGGCAAGTCAACATAAGGAGTCTTTACTGTAACCCCACTTAGTTTCAAAACAGTGATGGTATTCCGGTTGAAAATGCAAGAGGGCATCTCAAAACTGAACTTGTCAAGAGTTTCGTCATAAATCTCAACATTTTCAACTTTGGAATTTACTGCTGTCTTAATCTATGTATTAATCTTAATTTGTGGCAACCTCTTAAGTTTAGGCCTGGAAGAAGATGAATCCATTTTTTAATACGGGGCGTGCTTCTCTGTGTAGATGTGAGACTGAGATGAAGCTTTTTGACGGTTTTTGAATGGTCTCTTATTCTCATGACTGTATCTGCGTACTGAAGAAAAGAGTGAAGGCTATAAAAGTTGGAGTTGTCAAAGTCAAGAATGGGAAGTGACGAGAGGAGATGCCTCCACCTCTTGGACAAGAGTGGCTTGTTTGGTTGGAAGAAAAGATAGAATATGTTCAAACACTGAGTCAGGTAATTCGCTGAGGTCATCACTTGCCATTGCTTCCAATCTACCGTGACTGATCCTGTGCTCTAAGGAAAGAAGAATGAAAATGAAGATTAGATTAGGGTCACAAAGATCATTAAAAAAAAAAACACGCACACACACATGTATATATGGGTAAAATTTAGACCAAGTAATTTATATCCATCAAGTCAAATTTTTTTATCAGTAATCACATTGTTATTTTGCTATTGTTAATGATTAAAATGCGTATGTATACTTGTAAATTGATCAATAAACCTAACCTAATAGATATAAGCAAGTTAACTAAGATTTGTCTCCCCACAGAATTTTAAGTGCGCGCTGACGAATCACAATGATCTGACCTAACTATAAATCATAAATACACAAAGCAAATACTTAGTAGTAGTCACAGCTAGCATATCTTTCGGAGAATATATCTTGGATGATTTGACCTCACAGAATAGAAAGCATAATCTGGATCACCTAAATTGATAATGCAAGTCTTACAAATAGTACAAGGAAGATATGTATGTGTGCACGTATAAATGGAAACGAAATAGAAATTTCTTAATTAAGTGACATTATACGAAGAAGTAGAAATTTAAAGCCACACAACCTTAATAACATAGATTAACAAAGCTATAACCGTTCTAAGGTAAAACAAAAGCAGAGAAAAGGATCAAATTCAAAATGGAAAAAGGAAAATTAAACTCACGCAGGTATGCATAGACAAAAATAACGCAGACAGGAATTTAGGGTTCATATCCTATATTTCCCATGGCGGTCTGCCAACTAATTGAACTCTTCTATCCTTTCAGTTCACAATGGCTTCTATGCTCATTTTGATTATTTAAAACCCTAATTCGTATTACATCTTGCGTAAGATGATTATGATGATGACTATCATAGTATATAATCTCCCAAAAAATGTTGCTGGTAAAAAAAATCTCCGATGAACTTGCAAATAAAACAAATTTAGTTATTGGGTATTTATTTCAACTGCATATCACAATAAAATAGGGAAGTCCTCAAAAGAAATATATTATCTTTTCTTACAATTTATAATTGTAATTCATATTCTTAAATAAATTTAATATGATAAAATTAGATTTAAAATATTATAAAAAAAATATGAGGCCATAGTTGAAATCTTGACTTATGTAATCTGAATTGCATGATACTGAAATTTACATTAATAGGTTCATTCATTTTCTATATACGATATTTTAGCCACTTTCATTATAAGTTTTTTTTTCCTGTGATTATATTCATCGCAAGTTTCAACTAGGGAGGATAAATTTTTCGATCTGCTTAATTCACCCGAAATCATTACGGAAAATTGGTTTTTGTAATCAAATAATAAATACACATCAATTTCTAACTATCATTCATTTCCACGGCGTAAATTTTGGAGAAAGTCTAGGATGATTTGACCTGGTAGATTTGAAAGCTTTGAAAAGGAAGATGAGCAATTCAAGGAAGCAAATATAATTTATAGAGTAGTTCAGAAAATGGATTAGAGGACATGGGACACCATAATCATGATTAACTGCAATTATACTACTCCTCTGGTGCTAACAACTTTCCAGGTTTTTTTTTTAGCCGAAACCTTGCTCTTATTTAATATATATACATTTTATAAGAAAATAACAATCTACATTTAACAATATGATTTATGAATGTAACAAACGAACCTTTTTTCTCTGCTTTAATATGAGTAGCGGAGTAAATTAGAGTAATTTAATACTAACGGTGTCTTTTCAAAATCCTTCATGATATTTAGAAAACGAAGGTTTTGGTTGAGCTTCAACCTATTTCGAAAATTATCAAATGAAACGTCAGGTTATAAGTTTGAATTTTTTCTTTTTAAAAAAGCCAAAAGATGCAAAACAGTCTTTTGCTTTCGTAGGTGATGGGCAGACATAAAGACTCGTGTAATGCACAACTCAGTCAAAACTCAAGTTAGGGTAGTGGTTTAGCCTTTCTGTTTATCTAAATAAGTATTATTATATGCTAAAACAAAGAATTAATTCAATTATATTTAGTCAAAATAAACCGAACGGATATGAACATCATCCAAAAAGGAATAGAGATGTGATTTTAAGAGAAAATATACAAACACCACACTAAATCTTAGGAATTGAGTTGAATAAAAGCCTGCAATTCGCAGAGCTTATATTACAAGACGATAATCTTTTGAGCATTATTTCTTGTTCTGAATTTGCTTTCGAGTTAGTACGAATTGAGATGATCTTCAAAACCCTTGCCTCCTCCATAATAAATCTTGCAAGTTCAAACTCATTGTGGAGGCCTCTGTAGTTTCCAAGATGAAACTCCTTCAAGTTTGATGAAACACATTGAGGAACATTATTTCCCGACGGTTCCTTAGAATTAAACTGAGCCAAGGGTATATATAATATAGTTAGAAAACTAACTCTTAACTTTATCAGGAAAAAAAAAGAAAGAAAACTAACTCATAATCAAATGGCAATGCAAACACATATATTAAGTTGACAAATCCAAACCTCATCAATTTTAAGAGTTTCAAGCTTGGGGCAATTTCGCAAGCATTCCAATAATGTTGTGCCTGAGACACCTGGACAACATCTTATTTCCATGTGGGTTAAGTTATAAAATTTTGGAATATCAAGGGGAGATGAAAAACCAATCTGCAAGAGCGAGAACCAACAAGGAAAAAAAATTAATTATCAAATCTAATTAAGAATGAAAAGCAATAATATTAATTTACTTATAGTCAGAAATCTCGGGTTCTAAACCAAGAACCAATGAAAGGGTTTATTTTGTTCCTAAATGTAAGATTTTAATATAGTCTACCTCCCAAATTTATAATTCTTATCCTAAACTCTCCTTATTCATTCTACATAGGGGTTTTCCATGAGGGGGTATTTTTAATGAAAATGATTAACAGGAATTAACTCAATTAATATTTTTAATATAGTCCCCACTAATTTACGTATACCAATAAAAATGACTACAATGGACAAATTTGTCATAAAATTAAAATAATTCCAATATTAATTTTAAATCCTAATTTTTTTTACTTTTAACTAACAAATGCCTTATTATATAATAAATACTAAAGAAACAAATAGTCTAACAGCTATATTCAGGAAGAGAATATAGTATCCTACCGTATCTATCCGCAGTGCTGTAACATTAGACAAAGATCGCAAAGTAAATGGATAGCGATAAACATCAGCTAACACCAAATTTTTAAGCCTTTCTTCCAAAGTGAATGGATAGCGATAAACATGAGCAGACACCAAATTTCTAAGGCTGCCTTCCTTTATGGGCACAATCGAACGCCCATCGATAAGAATTGCGCTGCAGTATTTTAGTGACAAGTCTTGAAGCAAAGGGCAGCCACAAAGCAGATTGTAAACGCCTTGGATGTTTGGAAATATAACATTGCTCAAATGCAAGACTTCAAGTGAAGGCAAATGAATAAAAGAAGGAGTCGTCACTTTAACACCATTCAGCTTTAAAATTCTGATGCTATTGCAGTTGAAAATGCAAGAGGGTATTTCAATGTTGAACTTGTTAAGAGTTTATCATAAATCTCAACATGTTCAACTCTGGAATTCACTGACGTGTTAATCCAAGTGTTAATCTTCATACGTGGCACGTTCCCACGTGCAGATCTGAGAATGAGATAAAACTTTCTTAGGATTTCTGAATGATCTCTCATGCTCATCACTGTATCTACGTACTGAAGGAAAGAGTGAAGATTATGAAAGTTGAAGTCGTCAAAGTCCAGACTGGAAAGCGACAAGCGGAGGTGCCTCCACCTCTTGGACAAGAGGCATGTGGTAATGGCTTGATTGGTTGGAAGAAAAGAGAGAATATGTTCAAACACTGGGTCCGATAAGTCGCTAATTTGAGCACTTGCCATTGCTCCCAATCTACTTTCATGACGTTTAGACATTGGTTTTGAAATAACCTTAAGGAAAAGAGACTTCATGAGAAGGAAGATTGGATTAGGCTGATGACCAGGAACAATTACAGCAATTATATGTGTATATATACTATGTATAGAATTTCAAATAATGAATCACGGTGATTTTCGAAACGAAAAAAGATAGTAATAAATTTTCAATCAACTTGATTAAGGATTAACGAATCCAAATAAAGTCAAATGGTCAAAGGAAATCCGCGAATATCTTTGATATAATGGTCAAAGAAAATCACAGCAGATAGAGGAACTTACCGGGTTAGGGCACACAGTCCAAGGCAGCTAGAGATTCTCAGAAAGCTCGAGTTATGGGATAGGTAAGATATCAGGTTCTTTTATATCTATATAAATATATATATAGATATATCGGAGATATCTAGTATCCACCAATCAATAAATTAAGATATCATATCATTCAATTTGATAATTTATATGATATAATTTAATATTATATAAATCTTTATCATATATGATATATCCACAATGTTGGATGATCGGATTGAAAATCTATTTAATCTATAAATATGATGATAATTTAGACGTATTAAAGTAAGTTATACACATCACGGATATGAAACCATGGTTTCAGAAGCATTTTTTCGCAAAACGAGATAATCTCCTCCACATATTTACTTCGTAATTCGTAAAAGCACTTCTGAAACCATGGTTTGATTTCTATCCAAACACCCCCGAAATCTGACTGCGTCTCTACAAAGAAGTTAAAAATATATGTGCGCACACACACATGTAATCATTTAAATCACACATTATTATCACCAAGAAAAAGAATAAATCACTTACACCCATCGTCCGTGGGTTCAGCTGGCGAAAGGGTGAGATATATGACCAAGTTGGCATGTGTTCGATCCCTGGGGAGTACCACTTTGTTGTGGTTTCAGTCGCGGCGCTTGGGGAGACATCCTAACTCCTGGGTGCCTAGGTAAACGCCTGAGGGTAATTGACGGCTCGCCCTGCCCCCAACATTGGTATGACCTAGGAGGAAGGGAGATTTCGCCCTGCCCTTGGATCATGGGTGAGCCCAACCCCTTTCCAAAAATTTTATTATCAAAAAAAAAAAAAGAATAAATCACTTACTACTGATCTTAGAGTAAAATACTCTAATTACCCCTCTATTTTACTTAAATTACTGAAAGTTTTCTTTATTTTGAAAATATATGTAAATTTCCCCTGATATTAAAATAGACGTTACACAAACTTCTCTTATATACTTGAAATTTAAATTTCAAAATAACAATGTATATTGAAAAAATTAATTATTCGGATGTCACCAAAAAATTAATTATTTGGAACTAAATGAATGTTAATTAGTGTGTTAGAGGACTAAAAAGATATATATTTTTTAAATAAAGAGACCAAATAATAAAATTAGATGATCAAAGGCATGCTTTTAGGTTTTAGCTAATATACAACATCAAAGATTCAAGGTATGATCGGAAAAAAAAAACTGATATTCAAGGATTAAGTGTCAAAACATATGACAAAAATATATAAATGGAACAACGAAGACCCTACTACTTGCTTCTAATTCTTAGACAAAACCTCTCCTTATCAGAGTATTATTAATGACTTATCCTCGATCGATCACATGACTGGAATATAACAATGGACCAATTTTTCATACGAGGAACCAAAACTTGAAATAGAAATCTACAATCCTCACATCCTCTGGCCAACGAGTATAACTTTTTGAGCATCATTGAGGAGTTCACGCTTGCACGACAAATAACAGAGATCGCCCTCAAAGCTTTTGCATGCTCCAAAATAAATCTTACAACTTCATACTCACATCCCAATCCTTTGAATTGATCAACACAGAACTTCTTTAACGTAACGAGAAATGACGAGGAAGGATTATTTGATGAGACCAAATAATGTTCAAGACTATAAATGCCATTTGTCTTCTGATTGTAATAATATAGAGCAAATGAACTCAGTTTCAATTCCTCAAGAAGTGGGCACCCAGCAAGAAGCATTACCAAACATCTAAATTCTAGGAACATAACACTTTCCAAATGCAAAACCTTAAGGGAGGGCAAATTCACAGAAGAAAGAGTGTCCACTTTTACATCTTTCAATCTTAAAACCTTCAATGTACTGCAATTGAAAATGCTGGAGGCCAACCTAATACTAGACCAAGATGTAAAACAAAGCTCAAGTTCATCAACTTGGAGCTCATTGAGCTTATTAATCACTTCTTTAACCCAACTTATAATCTTATCAGGTCGAGGGCCAAACTTTATTCCACTACCTTTGAGACGAAAGATCTGGATGTGGTTGAAATTGGGGAAGAATTTTAACGCACATTCCACAAACTGGAAGAAAGATTCAGAAGAACGAAAGCTTGAATCATCGAAGTGAAGAATGGGCAATCCAATCCACAGTGACATCCACCTCTTGGACAAGAGGCTAGTGGCAATGGCGTCTTTGGTTGGAAGAAAAGAGAGAATATGTCGAAGCAAATCATCTGACAAGTTGCTAAGTCTGTCACTTAGTATTATTTCGCTTCCTCTTTCATGGCGTTCCGGAACTGAGTTTGCCATAACCCTAGCTTGGTGATATAATCAAACGAAAGAGGATTGAAATTAGCTTCTGAGGGAAGAAAACAGATGCAAATTTTCATAAATATGAAATATTGTCTCTTTATTCTGTGTGATCAAATAAAAAATCATTAGATATCGTAATCAAGGGTCAAAATCATCAGATTTGGTGCTAATTTAACGCGTGATAATAACCGTGCTCATATTTCGTATCAACCATATATTTTATACTAAATATGGATGGTACGGATAGAAATTTAAATAATATGTTTACCATCAATTTTAAAAATAATTATAATTTTAGCTAAAATTCAAAAATTGAAAAAAAATAGAAAAAAAATGCTACGCTTTTTAGATCAGAAAAAACAGAGTAAACCTTAAAAGAATAAGCAAATTACTTATGAATGTTTAAAGGTGAAAAATTATATATTGTCCAGAGGGTTTCAAATAACAAATAAACATAGGGTGCCATTATTCCAACTTTCTTTCTTTAATGTTGATACTTTAAGAAATGGGTGGAGTCACAAAAAATATAGCTAGCAAGGCTATTGCAGTAGCAACATATATCCAAAATGCTTATATGCACTTGATTTATTATCTCGACATCATAATCAACACGTTCAACTCTGGAATTCACTGACGTGTTAATCCAAGTGTTAATCTTCATACGTCGCACGTTCCCACGTGCAGATCTGAGAATGAGGTGAAACTTTCTTAGGGTTTCTGAATGATCTCTCATGCTCATCACTCTATCTACGTACTGAAGGAAAGGGTGAAGATTATGAAAGTTGAAGTCGTCAAAGCCCAGACTGGGAAGTGACAAGCGGAGATGCCTCCACCTCTTGGACAAGAGGCATGTGGCAATGGCTTGTTTGGTTGGAAGAAAAGAGAGAATATGTTCAAACACTGGGTCAGGTAAGTCCCTAATTTGAGCACTTGCCATTGTTCCCAATCTACTTTCATGACGTTTAGACATTGGTTTTGATATAAACTTAGGGAAAAGAGAATGAAAAGGAAGATTGGATTAGGCTGATGACCAGGAACAATTATAAATACTTAATCACGGTGATTTTCGAAAACGAAAAAAATATAATAATAAATTTTCAATCAAATTGATTGAGGATTAAGAAATCCAAATAAAGTCAAATGGTCAAACGAAATCCACGAATATCTTTGATATAATGGTCAAAGAAAATCACAGCAGATAGAGGAACTTACCGGGTTAGGGCACACAGTCCAAGGCAGCTAGAGATTCTCAGAAAGCTCGAGTTATGGGATGAGCAAGATATCGGGTTCTTTTATATATATAAATATAAATATATATATATTTATCGGAGATATCTAGTATCCACCAATCAATAAATTAAGATATCATATCATTCAATTTGATAATTTATATGATATAATTTAATAATATTTAAATCTTTATCATATATCCGATGGTAAAAAAAAATCTTTATCATATATGGTATATCCACAATGTTGGATAATCGGATTGAAAATCTATTAAATCTATAAATATTATTATAATTTAGACGTTTTAAAGTAACTTATATACACACACACAATATTTAGATTATCTAAATAAATTAAATTAAATTAAATTTCCTAGTTAATTTATATTATATTTAATCTGAAAAAAAAATCCCTTTATTAGATATTTAGACCCATCGCGGATATGAAATCTGACTGCGTCTATACAAAGAAGTTAAAAAAAAAGGTACACACACACACATAATCATTTATGTCACATACTATTATCACCGAGGGAAAAAAAAAATCACATACTATTGATCTTATATCCCAAGAGTCCTTAATAAAAACATTCACATACTATTGAATTTATTTTTCAATCAAATTTCACTAATGGAAACATCAAAATCAGTATTTTTATTGAAGTTTATTAATTTATTTTTTAAAATTTATTTGTATTAAAAATTTGAATAATGTGACCTAACGAATACTTTTGAAATAATACTTAGTACCCGTTTGGATTAGTGGTAAAATACTATAATTTTAGATTATCGTGAATTTTAAGTGATGCTGACTATAAGTGATATTGGTTTATTGTAATTTCTGTTTGGATTTTTTTTATAAGTGACTTTAAGAATTGTGATTATATTTGATTTTTATTTATTAAAATCACTTATGGATGTATAATTACAAAAATACATGAATTTAATAAATATTATTAAAATAATCATTTGAGGAGAGATTTTTGGAAGAGCGTAGGAGGGTAGATTAGAGAAAATTCAATTGATAAAAATTGATTGGGATTTTTCAAAAGGATAAGCTACTTCTTAGTGCTTATCTTAAAAGTACAATGGAAGAATGAAATCACGATTCATTAAAATTACATAAAAATTACCCAAGTAGAATAAACATGTTTCATAATCACTGCTTAACCAAACAAGCACTTAGCTTTACTGCTACTCCTAACATATACAAGTCTGATTTAACTACTCATAACACGCGCACACACGCACAAGTCTGACATAACTATCTCACCTAGATAGAAATAAATAAATACGACCCCCTCTATTCTTTTTTTATAAAAAATAATCTCTCTGCTAGTAGTATTTTTAAATATAAGAAACAAGTCCTTCTTATCTGAAATTTTAAATTTTTCTTTCCATTTTCATCCCATTAAAAATATGTCACTTATTATCTCTGCAATAATTTTTCACTCCTTATTCCTCATGCACTCTTTTTATAAATAATGATATAATTGGAAATATATATTACACATTTATTACTTTTAATTAAATTTAACTACTCCCTCTAGTTCAAAATATAAGATAAATTTGACAGATTTACATTTATAAAGAAATCAATTAAAATCAGTTTAAAATAATCAATATGTAAGGCATTTTTTTTAATTTTTAAATATGCCATTATCAATGGGAAAAAAACAAGGAAAAAATAAATAAATGAATTAAAGAGGAAAGAGAATATATGAGAGGCAACATTGGATAAAACTCATTAACTACTTATATAAAATAAAATGTATTTTACGGGGGGGGAAAAAAACTAAGCTCCTCCAAGAAAGTTTATCTTATATTTTGAAATGGAGGGTATATATTTTGAACTGCGTGATTTTAGTAATTCTTATAAAATCGAACATGGGGAATAGTTAAAAGATAATTGTAACATTATACACATCCAAATGAGAACAAGCATTTGAGATTTCATCTAAAATTTTGAAGATGGAATTCGAGACTACAAAATCATCTAAAATCAATTATACGTTGTGACTCCTCATATCAGCATCAGACTAAGATAGAAATATAGGAACTGAATTAATTCCTTGCGGCCTTTGCAAAGCATGCATTTGAGCGTTCAATTGTTCAGGAACTTTGTTTTTTTCCCCCCAATAATTATGGTCATTTCAATTTTGATGTGATTAAGTATTAGCTTTTTGTGTGATTGGTAGTATAGACAAGACTTTGAAAAAGTTGGCTTTGTTAAAATCAAAACTGGGTAGTGACAACCGGAGATGCATAATGACTTGTTTGGCTAGAAGAAAATAGATAATATGTTCATGACTTTCTGGACATTGGTTTTGTAATGACCTTAGGTCTCCTCCTCTAATGAAAATAGAATGAAAATGAAGATTAGATTATATTAGGGTTACAAAGTACGATAACAATTAAAGAAAATCATCAAATGATAGTCTTGGAAGTTTTGAACTTCACCTATACAATTTGTATTGACTATGCAATTACTGATTTAAAATTTTCATTATTGTATGGTGCATAAATAATTTTACAGGACTTTCAAAATTAAACTAAAGAGCATTAACTTTTCATAAATTCTTTATTTATGTACGTTATACGGTATTCTTTGGAAAGAAAAAAGTAAGTTACGGTCTTGTCCGCAGAAAAACAAATTATGATATTGAACTAATAATAAATGACTCGTGGACCCCTCAAAACAATAATCAAATCATTATTAAAAGTCTTTAAAAAATTAAGTAAATCACATTAAATTTGACATTCGGTGGAGAAAACTCATGATAAAAAATATATATACTGCAAGTTAATTTCAAATGGTTAACAACTTTTTTATCTTCACAATACAAATTAAACTCCAAAACCTTAAAAGCAAATTGCAAATTATAATAAATTTAGTTGATAACGAATTTACCATATAATTAACAGTTTATTGATAGCAAGTGCTTTCTTAAAAAAAAAAAAAAACACAGCAACCTCTGAATTAAACATAGGAATCTAATTTCAATATTAAATTGATAAAAACTCACAAAAGATGCGAAAAATTGGAAATATTTCGCCAATAAATATCTAAATAATGAAATTTTATTATAACAAAAAATGTATGACGTTACCCTTTACACATCTGACAGCGACACAACGGACATTTATAACTTATTTCCAGCATTACGATAGACATGATCACGCGATGTTACAGAAACATCATCATCATCATCAAAATTTTCCAAGTAGATAGTACATAACTCTTCCTCTATTTCTTCATTGGGCATTTTTATTCTTGAGCGAGGCCAAAGCTTCCTGTGATGATGCTGGAACCAAAGACAGTTGTTGCATAGATTCATCCATGGCTTGGTAGATTTCTCTCAACCCAGAATTTATCATATCTTGATGATGATCTTCATGTGAAGGAGCATATTCGAGAACGTTAAATAATGGTGCACAGTGACCCAAAGTAGCATCAACATAAAAACAGACTTCTAATGGTATTAATCGATAATTAGTCGAAGTTTTGATGGTGGTATATCAAACCGTTTCTTGATAATAAGATATGATTTCAAACGCCAAATTCAGTATGTCGTGTAATTTTTGCATAACACGAAGGGATAGATAACATTTAAATCTGTGTTCATGAAGTTTACCCTTCTTTAAACACATAAGAAATAGAACATATTAATGAAGAGGGAGACAAGTGATTTTAATATACCCTAAAGGACATTTTAGAAGAAAAAAAAATAATAATCCTTAAAAATCTGCAAAACGCCCTTTAAAAAGTACAGAAGTAATTAAAACTTCAAATTGCTCCAAATAAACATATATAACACAACCATATGGATACCAAGATATGAGACTTAAGACGACCAAAGTTCTAATCAGATGTCCTCTCACACATTTTCCTTAGCTTCCTGTTCTTCCATTAAATAATGAAGTAATTTTGGCACTCACAAAAACATCGAGGAATCTTTGGAGAATACAGTTGTTTGAATTGTCACTTAACGGAGACTCTCCTCAAAACCCTAGCATTCTTGATTAAAAAATTTAGCATTTCACGTTCATTGTCAGAACCATTGAAGCAACAAAAATTGATCTCCTTCAGATGTAATGAAACACATGGAGGGACATCAAGTACTGGTTCAGGAGGGGACGTAATACCAGCCTGGCCATACACAAAAGATTCAGTCTTAAACACATATAATAATAACCAAAGGTATTATATTGCAACTCAGAAAATAACTTTCCAATTTTCAAACCTCATCATCAAATGAAGACTCTGAGATTACAAGCTTCTCAAGCTTGGGGAAGTATTGGAGACAGTTCACCATTTTTGTCCACTCAACAGTAAGTACACATGCCAGGTGGGTTAAATTGTAAAACATGGGCATATCATCACTAAATGGCCACATGCACTTGTACGGAAAAAAGAATTATTAGGCATTGGAATAAGGGGAAAAAAGAGAAAGGGAAATAATTTTCATGAGATGCGTGATTCATACCTGCTTTATGACAGCATCCCAAAAGGAAGGCACATTATTATTATTTAAGCGTAGAACTGTAACATTTGACAAAACTTTCATTGGAAGCAGATATTGTGGAATTTCTGCAGTGATCAAATGGTTAAGTCCTCCAATATTGTTGAGTGGTTTATAATGCCCGAAAAGGATAGATCTCACTACTAGGTCCTTAAGCAATGGACATGCAGAAATAAGCATTTCCAAGCTTACGGCAAGTGAAAATCTAGTATATACCAAATGCAATACTTCAAGTGAAGGCAAATTAACATGGGAAAGATTAATCACTGTTAGTCCCCTCAACTTCAAAACCTTAATGTTATTGGCAGTGAAAAAACCAAGAGAGGGCAACTCACAGCTCCACCACGGCTGCAAATATAGCTCCAAATGATCAATTTTATTACTAATCACAGCATTAATCCACTCGCAAATCTTCGAAGGTGTAATATACTTGCAAGGTTCATAATGATGAATCTGGATCCGAAGAACAAACTTTTTGACGGGCTTCAAATCTACCAATTTGAGCACTTTGCGAATGAATCGATGGAAAAGTCGACACCCACTACTAGGGTGTTCAAGGTCAAAACTGGAAAGGGAATGCCAAAGTGGTCTCCATCTCTTGGATAAGAGGCTTGTGGAAACTGCTTGTTTAGTGGGAAGAAAAGATAGAATATGAAGAAGCAATGAATCTGGCAAATTACTAATCACGTCCCTCATTTCTGCTTCTGTTCTGCGCTTTTTGTTTGGGGACACTGACTTTTCAATAACCTTTAGCTTAGGCATCCAGAGATCCTTTTTTTCGATCAATTGTGGCAACTGCTTCTTTGAATTAATTTAGGTTGAAACGAACAATATTGACCAAGGAGGGGAAAAAAAAAAGAAGGTTGAAGAATAAAATAAAATGGCGAAAAAGGATTGTTTGTACCTTAACCCTAACCTGCTCTAAGGAAAACAGAATGAAAATGGAGATTAGATTAGGGCTACAAGATACAATAACAAATATATAGAATTTCAAATACTGAATCACAGTATGATTTCAAAAATGAAAGAGAGATATTTATTTTTTCAATTAAAATATAAGTATTGACTGCATATTAAAAAAATAATGAATTTTCAATCGACTCAATTAATTAACCCAGATCAAGGAAAATTGATCTTTGTGACCAAATCAATCATCATCAAGCAAATTAATACTAATTAGCAGTCATTGATAGCATATCTTTTGAAGAAAGCGTCCAACTTAGATGATTTGAACTCACGGACATAGAAAGCATAATATAGATCACCTAAACTGATAAAATCAAAGAGTCAAGGCAATAATTGTGCAAAGCTGAAGCTCCAAATTATTATAATTAATTTGAGCCTTAAAAATAGTACAAGAAGATATATAAATATAGAATTGGAGAAAGACATAGAAATTTATTAAGTGGCATTATATGTAGAAGCAAGTAGGAAATTAAAGCCATGCCCTTAATTAGAAGAAAGAAAGAACTCAAAGAAGAGAGCAGCCAAACTTGGTTTTGCCATTGCACATCGTTGATGAGAACACACATCATTAATCTCTATTACAGACACACACATACACACATCAAATGAACAGGTTAAACAGAACATATTTTTTCAGCAAAAAAAAAAAAGGGCAATAATCCTTTGATGGTAAAAGAAAAGCACAGAAACGAATCAAATTCAAAATAAAAAATAAAAAAGAATTAAATTATCGCGCGCGCATAATCTTCAAGAAAAATTTGTTGGCGTATAAAAAAAATCTTGAATTAAAATTTGATTCAAATCGCAAATCACATATGATACTAATAAATCCATCAATTCATACTACAGTAAGCTAAATAAAATTCTTTACAATTTTTTAATACAGTATTTTTTCTTGAAAAAAGTAACAAAATAATAATAGTATCCGAAATGTTATCTTCTATCCTTATTTATGTTTTTTTTTATCACTTAAAAAATATTTTATTTATTTTATTCTAATTAAGATTATGTCTAATTCATCACTTTCTTTGGTGAAAATTAATCACTTTTTAAGCAGTTTTAAATCTCCCAATATGCCAATTACAAGAACAGGGTCGCGCAGATAGTTTCATAAGTTAGGGGCGAAGACTAGTGTGCCAGCAAGTACATTTGAACTAGTTTTCTAAAAGTGATTTTATGGATTTCAGTGTAAGTATATGAGGCCATTTATCTCGGCTTGCATGAAATTATTTTCTTAAGTGTTTTTTAAGGTTTCTAAACATCCCCCACTTGTAGATTGTAAAACATAAAAATAAAAACAAACAAATAAAAAACTTGGGGTGTTGCACTTGGTCCTTAACCCGGTCCAAAAAAAATTCCCAATAAAAATTTTAATATAAAATCTATGATAAATCCCAACATAAACAGATGATAATATCTTATTATTCTGTGGGGAATAGGGCATTTTTAAAATTCTAGTATGTTAGTTACTAAGGTATTAGATAGAAAATTTACCCTATTTAAATCAATAATATAAATCGGATAGACAAAACTTATGAGTAAATATCTATATTAATAACTAAATGATGCCTTGATGATAGGAATATAGATACTGGTGGAAAATAAAAGTTAAAAATGGGTATAGTTGTATTGCAAAAAAAAAGAAAAAAAGAAAAGGTATAGTCGTATTGATGTGAGCAGTTTTAACTGTTATTTAAAAAAAAAAAAATTCTGAATGCGTGAGAAAAAGTACGAGATTTTAATTTAATATCGTATTTTAAAATTTAAATTTTGAAATTTGGCCCTTCTTATTAATTAATCAAGATTTTTATGATCTTATTTAATTAATGATATTTTTTGCACATCCTTCTTTTTTTTTTTTGATACAAGAAGGAGAAACCTCTTAAAACGCACTACCCATGATCTGCTAGCCTAGGAGAATCCTGCATAAGTAGAGCCTTCAACTCGTCGGTTGGAGTAGATGTTGGGAAAAAGCCCATAGAGCTACTCAAAGCCAGTTTCGCTAAAAAATCCGCTGCCTTATTCTCATTGCGAGTCACGTGCTGAACTTGGACAACCTAATCTCTTGTGATCAGATTCTTAATTTCAGAAATTAGTGTCGTGTTGTCATGGGTTTGCGTTATGTGACTCCGGAGCAAATCCACAACCTCACGTGCATCAGTTTCAAGGATCACCTGTCGGTACCCCAAATCCCAGGTAGCTTTTAAACCGAGGAGAGCAGCCCATAACTCCGCATTTAAGCAATCTCCCTGCTCACCATGGTGCATGAAACCCATTACAAAATCTCCTGCTTCGTTTCTTATCACTCCACCGCACCCCATACCACTTCTCCTAGAATAGGCTCCATCGGTATTGAGCTTCACCCAGCCAGCGCTCAGGCACTCCCATCTCTCATGTTTGTCGGTCACTAGCTGCCCATTGAGATTGCTTCCCTTCAGGTGAGAACGCGCCTGCATGAGTGTTGACACCATGGCGTTGGGTCGTGCGAGTAGGGCATCGTTTGTCATCAGTTTATTCTCAAAATCTCTATCGTTGCGTCTCTTCCATAGAAGCCAACAGATTGTAGAGAAGAGACTACTCCCGTCCTTGTGATTAGACCCATTTTGGTTCCTGATGTTCCACTGTATCCACTCATCTAGGTTTGTCCGGAAGAAACCACGGCGCCACGAAGGTTCAACTAAGCCCCTCCAAAGCTTTGCTGTCTCTTCACAATCTCAGAGCACATGGATGGTAGTCTCGGCACTCTGTTTTCACCAAGTGCAGAGTTCGTCCGTCCTCACGTGTCGTCTAGCCCTCTCTTCGTTAGTTAGAAGCCGGTTATGGTATGCCAACCACAAACATCTTGCAGCGTTACGTGGTGTTGAGTTTCCAGATCCTCTGCCATGTAGGGTCGCTTTCCCGTGTTGTATTAATAATAGCGTTATATGCACTCTCGATCGAGAACATCCCTCTCTTCTCATATTTCCATTTAACCGAGAGGTTAGCAGGATCTAGCACGTAGCCATCCTCGACATGTTTCCAGGCGTTCTTAATCCCCTGCCAGATGTTTGAGCCTTGTCGAGCTGAATCAATGATCGGGATCACGTCATTGCCACACTTATACTTGCTTCGGATCACCTTCACCCATAAGTCATCTTTCTTGAGCATCATGTTCCAATCGAGCTTGGCCATAAAAGCTTGGTTTTGGCTTCGCATGTGTCTTATGCCGAGGCCCCCCATCTTCTTCGATTGACAAATGGTCTCCCATTTTATCATATGAGCTTTCTGCTTCTCGGAAGTGGATCCCTATACAAATGCACAATTACGTTTCTCTATTGTCTCACAGGTGCCCATCGGTAATCAAGCTGTCTGCATTGTATATCCAGGAATGGCTGTCGTCACTGCCGTAACTAGGGTCGCACGTCCCGCCAGCGATAGGTTGTTAGCCTGCCAACTAGTCAACCTTCGCTTTACCTTATCCACCACGTCTTGAAAACTGTCTCTGGTAACTCTAGAGTGCAGAAGCGGGATACCCAGATATTTACCAAGGTTCATTGTGGCTTGGAACCCCAATACCGTACTCAGCTCAGACTTACGCACGTGATGTATGTTTTCGGAGAAGTACACTCGAGTCTTGCAGGCGTTCACCTTCATGCTAGAGCTCTCACAGAACACGTCCAGGCACTGCCTGACTTCCTCAGGTTGTCTTATAGAGGCTTCTCCAAAGAAGATAATATCATCAGCAAAAAAGAGATGGGAGATAGGAGGACCTGACTTGCAGAGTTTGATCGGCAGCCATGACTTGGAGGCAACACGCTCCTAGATTAGGTGGGCCAATCTCTCCATGCATATTACAAACAAATATAGGGAGAGGGGGTCCCCTTGCCGAACCCCTCTGGTTGGGAGTATCTTGCCAGCAACCTCCCCGTTCCAAAGAAGTTTCATAGACACAGTCGCCACACATTGGTAAATAATTTTTGCTAGCGTCTCAGGTATTTGTGCGTCTTTAATGCACTGTTTAAGGAAGTTCCAGTTGATTCTATCGTAAGCTTTTTCCAAATCTATTTTAATGGCCATATACCCTCTTTTCCCTTGCATGGTTCGCATGGAATGAATCACTTCTTGTGCAACCACGG
Source organism: Neltuma alba (assembly GCF_004799145.2). Lineage (NCBI taxonomy): Eukaryota > Viridiplantae > Streptophyta > Magnoliopsida > Fabales > Fabaceae > Neltuma > Neltuma alba. The sequence goes on along the minus strand of NW_021635827.1, from coordinate 160,145 downwards.
TATTGTCTGAAATGTGGCGTCCAGGTACAAAACTGCACTGTTGCGAACTTATTATGCTCGGGAGAATTGCTTTAAGCCTGTTTACAATGATTTTAGTGATAGTTTTAAAGACAACATTGCAGAGGCTGATTAGTCTCAGATCTCTAAGCTCCTTCGGGTGTTCTACCTTTGGTATGAGCAATATGAACGTCGCGTTAATCGTCCGGATTTCAGTCGAGTTTTGCCACAAATATTGTATGAGATCACAAACTGATTTTCCTACTACCTTCCATTGGTTTTAGTAGAACAAAGCATTTAGGCCATCCAGCCCTGGTGCCTTGAGTGCTCCCATGCTGAAAAGTGCTTCTGTAGTTTCCGCATCCGACACCGCTCTTTGTAAGTAAAGGAGGTCATTGGTTTCTATTGGGGGGTAGCTGAAGGAACATTGTAATGGGATGCGGTGCGTAACTTCCTCCTTGAATAGAGTTGCAAAGAATTCATTGGCAATGGCTTTTATTTTTCCCTTATCGTAGACCCACTCGCCTGACGTGTCCTTGATGGCCCCCACAAAGTTTCTCTTCTTTCTTGCATTTGCTTTGATGTGGAAATAACAAGTGTTTTTATCTCCATTGATATACCAATCACATCATGCTTTTTGGGCCCAAAGGAGGGACTCTTGGAGTAAGACATCTTCTAGCTCTCTCCAGAGTTGGTACTGAAGTTCCTCTTGCATCTTCGTAAGCCCGTATTGTGACTCTGCCCGTGTGATTCTGTTAAGCCGCTAGATGAACTTCTTCTTCCTGCCATTGATACTGCTAAAGACTTGCGCATTCCACTTGATACAAGCATCAGTGAAGCATTGGACTGTGTCATTCCACGGGGAAGATGAGCACCATTCCTTCTGCACAAGAGTATTAAAATCCTCATGTAGTACCCAAGGAGCCAGGAAGCAGAATGGCTGTTGTACACGTTTAGTCTCATGAGGGCCATTTAACTGTAGCAATAGCGACCTGTGGTCTGACTTCTACCAAGGTAGGTGTGTGACGACTGCATTAGGGAAGGAAGTCAGCCAATCACACGAGCATAACACACGGTCAATGTGACTTTCCACTCCAGTTCTCCTCCACGTGAACTTTGGTCCTATGAATCCCATATCATTCAGTTCTTCTTCAAAAACAAAATTATAGAAATCTTTATCTGGGTCTTTATTGGAGCTTGCCGAGACACGTTCTAAAGAGAGAAGGGTGGCGTTGAAGTCTCCCCCCATGCACCAAGGCTCCACCACGTTCTCCTTGATCCTACGTAGCTTGTACCAGAGGACCTTTCTTTTTTTTGGCACCGGGCTTGCATATACACAGGTCATTTCCTACTTCTGCCGTTCATGGTTCTCCAGCCTCAGGTGTATAAACTGTTGATTAGTTTCTACTACCTCTACAGTTTTAAATTTTTCAGACCAACAGCACCATATTCCTCCTTTAAAACCATCAGCATCCACTATTTCAAAATATCGAAATCCTAACTGGCTAGCAATCTGATGAGCTTTCCTTCCTCCACAACGAGTTTCAAACAACGCCACAAAGTCCAAGCCATGGTTGGAGACCAAGTCCCGGATGAGAGAGGGAAAGGTACGTGAGCCAGACCCTCGTATATTCCAGAATAAGCAATTCATGAGATAACCATTTCCTTATCTAAGGTGGAGTCCCTCGCCTTATCCATCAACATACCTTCCTTTATCTGTTCGTCTAGTATCACCCCGTCACACTCCTTAGGCCTTCTTGATTCTGGTGTCAGCAGTCCCAGGCATGTTGACTCGCTTGTTCCTGCTTGGTCGTGCTGGGCTTCATCTAAGTCATGGTCACCGTGTCCACTTATGCTGCCATTTGTGATGGGTTCGGTTTCAAGCTCCGACCTTAGTGAACCAAATGGGTTTGGTGAGACTATATTGTTTGAACCCACTACACCCGCCCAGCTCCTCCCTCCTTCTGACCCCTGGCTAAAATTTTTATGTGGTGAAGGTTCTCCTTTCCACGTGGCTTTCTTTTATGGCCTACACTTTTTTTTGTTACCACCGAGGTCCACTCCGTATCTGACTTGTTGGTTGCCTCCTTTCCGAAGCTCCTTCTCACTGCCCTCAAAGATCCGGTCTGTCTATCATTCAACTCTATTGACCTAGGAGATTCCTCCGTAACACGTGGCTGATCACTCTGTTTTGAGATCCCAAGAGATTTTCCCACATTAATAGCCTCCGTTGATTTGGACAATCCCGTTAAATAAGTGGTTGCAGTCTCTTCCTAAAATCCCGCTGCACAATCATGTGGGGGCTGAATATTCCTCACTGCGTTCTGCTATTTCCTAATTGGGTAACCTTCTCTGGCTCCTGCGTCGCTCCTTCACCGGAAGTAGGCTCTGGCGTTGGGTTCATCAGTGTTTCCTGTTGTTGCTTCCTATGTGGCTCCGTAGGTGATTTCAAGAGACATTGGTTTGTGTGGTGACCATACGTCCCGTAGTTAAAACAAACCAAATGCAATCCCTCGTACTCTATGGCATGATTCTCCCCAAAGTGGTCAAAGGCCGGAAGAAGGGGCTTTTGCAGGTCTAACTCTACGTAGATTCTCGCAAAGCCTCCTTTATCCGAGAAAGTTGTGGTTCTGTCAATCTTAAGTGGTTTCCAACGAGATTCCCTATTCTTCATAATGACTCAACCATGTATAATTCTGCCGGTAGGTCGGGGATCTAGATCCAAACCGCTATCTTCTTTTGCAAGTATGCCTTCCAAGGATTGAAATTAGGGCACCAACGCTGTACCATAACATAGTGATTTGCAATCATCCATGGGCCCTCATGCAAAGCAAAGTCACAATCTGTCATTGTAGAGAAGGAGACTATATAGTAGTCATTGCTAAGTGGTGTAACTTTAATCGAGTTTCTCATTCCCCACATTCTCTCTATCCTTTGTATCATGAATCTGGTACTCAAGGACTTTCCTAGCAGTTTGACAATCAGTGAGTTCATATACGGTTTGCACCAAGCTGCATACTCCTCCGCGGAAACCTTCAGTTTAGGGAACTTCCTAGTCACAGTCCATGATTCCTCCTGTTCCTTTAGCCCCTCTTCATTGCCCGTGTCTTGTTCCATCATTCTGCACTCTCCATTCTCCATCACTTTCCCACTCTGCTTTGTAAAATAGTCCCTCCATCCGTTCAATGCCTCCACAGTGGACAGGTTCATTTCCAGAAAGCTAGATTCCCCCAAACTCAACAGCTTGTCCTTGTAGGAAAGGCTGGCTTGCACACCACTGCCTTCATGCAATCCTCGTCCCACACCCCTTGGCTTTTCCATCCCTCCTCTGCTCTGGAAAACGCCATCCATCTTTTTGCTCGGTTCCCGCTGGCCTCCTTTCCTCCGTTCACAGCCGTCGCCTTCGCCTTCCGTTCCCTCCGTGCTCTCACTCATTCCGTTCCTTTGCTTATGTTCTTAAAATTGATTTCTTTTTGCCCATCCTTCTTCTTTTCTTTCTTTAAATAAGTTTCTTTGGATTCAGACTTCCTCCCGTCAGGCCCATAGCCAAACCTATTAATTCAAGTTTCTTTTGGTTCAGCTACTCAGCCATTGACGACGTCCATCAAAGATCAGCTAAGGTATCTATCTTTTACTGCTGATTCAAGTTTCTATGATGTTTGGTGCTAATAATAGACCGCCCTAAACCCTAATTTCCTCTTAATTGCCTTTTCTCTCCTCTCTATCTTCGCCTCTGATTGTACTGATTTTCATTTTGTGTTCTGATGTTCATTTTTCAGACCTCTCACGCGGGAACAATCCAACCTACTGTGTTACTTACTCATAAAACTGAGAAATAAAGAAGAACTAAGAAAAAGAAATATGAAAAAGCAATTATCAGTTGTTGTTGCTAAGAACAAGGGTCAAGTAGAAAATCTGACCATTCCTAAGGGGGGTCAAGCAACTGCGAGGGAGAATAGGTACTGGTCGGATGAAGAAACACTGTGTCTGGTCGGGATTCGAGCATCCTTCCCTCGACACTACAGAGGTCCTGTGTGGAGCGAGTATCAAGCACATTGTCTGATCTGAACTTTTGGAGGAGTCCCGAGAGCTGCCGTCACAGGTGGTGCACTCTTCTGAAGTGGCTTAAGAGGAGGATACAAAATGCACGTGTACGGCCCCAACCCATTTATCACTCCCTATTGGTAGATTTCTTCAGCCAATAACTTTATTGCGGCTATATTAACTCTGGTCCTAAAAATAAGGGCATGTTGGTTGGTAAACTACAAATGAAGTCTTATATTAATTAGGATCGGAGATAATATTAATTTTTATTGTCTTAGTTTCAATCCCAGTCCCCACAATGGTAAATGAGAACTTCTTTATAGGAGCTTTGTCAATTCTCTTTATGATATAAATAATAATGCATTGGCTTTTCGCGACCTTCTCCCTCCCTCTTTAACAAAAATCCGTCGTAGGTTTCTTGACTTCTCTATATATGTGTGTATGTAGGGGGCATTTGTGTCTTTTTATCCTTTTAGGTTGTACTTCCTTACCTTAATCCATTCTATCCTGAAGAAAATACCTTGGCTTTCTTTTTCTTGTAATGTTGCCACCGTTACGCCTTTGAAATATATCTTTAAAGCCATGGGGGAAGGTTAGTAAGCAATGTTTAAAGTATTGTTCTTGTAATTATTCTGATATCAGAAGAAAAAGGTAGTGCATATACGACAGCCTTTTAGTTTGAACATTAAGTGCCAACTCTTGGGTAAAGACCATTCAAAGCTATATATATCCTTGAATATTCTGGAGCTTCTTTTCCTTTCTGTTCCTTTGTCGACCTTTTCGCTGGGAATATTGTTGTTTCGATTTTAAGTACTTGTATAATCTATGAACTGGAAAAAGTGCTTAAAGTTATTATTTATATTTATATATAGATGAATCACAATGATTTTCAAAAGCGAAAAGAGAGCATTGACGCTTGGCTTTGCAAATTGCCCAACGTTGATAAGAACATAAATTATCATTACAGTCAATTATAATCATATATATCCAATGAACAAATAGCACAGATTAAAAAGGCTATAATCCTTTTGAAGGTTAAGCAAAAGCAAAGAAATGAATAGCAACGAAGTTGAATCTAACATAACGGAAGGGATTCATTCCTCACAACTACATTTAGTACCCGACTATGTGATACCTATACATAGCAAGGGGAAAAAAAAAAAAAGAAACAAATCAAATTCAAAATGGAAAAGAAAAATAAAGGGAGCTCAGCCTCTCCTCTTCCCTTTCTATCCTATTCCTTATGTTAATTTTCTTGTATCTATTATATCAAGTTTTTCAATCACACATTGTTATGTATTTTATTTCTAACATATTATCATTAAACTATAAACTTGCATGAAAAAAATAATATATGGCCATGTTAATTAGAAAACTTCATATAATGTATACAAGAAACTGGATGTGAGGTTATTTCCATGCAGACATGCATCCACAATATGGCTACGTTCCTAAACTAACCCAGATTGAACTTGATATAATGAAGATAACACTTAAGGCTACATTCCTAAACTAACCCAGGTTGAACTTTCTCATTTCACGTTGGCTTCTATGACCATTTTTATTATTTGAAACCTTAATTGATATTATATTGTATATAAGATGATGATGACTATGATAGCATAATTAAATAAAACTTGTTGGGCTGTTGACCTATTAGAAAATTCAAATTAAAATCTGATACTAATCAAAGTCGCTGCAGAAAATGTGCGGCAAAACTTTTTAGCCACGGTCACTAGCTTTTCAGCGGTGACAAGTTACTAATAGAAATCAATTTTTTACAGTGACACATATGGATTCAAAATAAAACAGAACGCATCTCCAGGTGTTTTTAAAAAAAAAGCATTAAAATCGTTGAAACAAGGTCCCCAGGGAGTCAGCAACGCAGAACAATAAATAGTACCAAATCTCATAATATGAAAACTTGTTGGGCTGTTGACCTCTTAAAAAATTCAAACTAAAATCTTATGCAAATTAAAGTTGCTGTAGAAAATGTCCTTTAGCAACGAAACTTTTTACTTGCGCCAATGACTTTTCAACAGCAAGAAGTTTGATATATATTGATTCAAAATAAAAAGAACGCGCACATTCGATATAGTGATATCCAGGTTAAAAAAAAAAAAAAAACTCTTGCATTAACATCATTGAAGGAAGGTCCATAGAGAGCCAGTAAGGTAAGACAATAAATAGTACCAAGTCTCATAATATACTCCTCCCATTCTTCATATAGAATCTAACTGTTAAGTTAATTTTAATTCTAAATATAATTCTTATTTCTTATATTTATCAATTTTTTCTAAATTACCCTTATAGATACTCTTTCAACCATAATCAAGTAGAAGAGGGAGAGAAGATATTAGGAAAGATAATTATGATGTTTTAGGAAAAACATATCATATTTTTTATCATTAACTTATCTACCTAACTTTCTTAATCTAATCAAATTAGTTAAATAAGTCTTATATCAATGATCGGAGGAGTATTTAGTCAAACAAAAGACTGCAAGTCTCAGAGCTTCTGGGGCATTAGGATAATCTTTTGAGCGTTGGGTACTTCCTTCCCATATTTGCGGAGCAAGTGCTGCTAATGGAGATCCACCTCAAAACTTTTGCTTCCTTCATAATAAATCTTACCATTTCAAACTGCGAGTTCCAATCCTGGTAGCCTACAAGGCAGAATGTCTTCAAGTGTGATGAAATACTTTGAGGAACTTCAAGTATTGGTTCCAACAAATCATTCTCTCCATGAATATGAGCATGAATGATACAAAGACTTTGGAGCTTGGGCCAATTCTGGAGACATTTCACTATCCTACACCAGTCTTCGGCATAACATCAGAACTTCATGCGAGTTAAACTGTGATATGTCGGCATATCCGGGACGGGTGACCATATTTTCTACGAGAGGAAGGTCAAATAAGTATAAAGCTTCTGAGAAAAGATAAAGATCAGTAATATAAAATTTACGCAATCATCATTCTTACTTACCTGAGATAATCCAAGATTTTTAACACCAGAGAAGCTCTCAGGGTCATCATAAAAGCAGGAATATCTGCTGAGGTCAAATGTTGAAGACTTGCAACATCGAGTAATGTTGAAATGTCATTATTAAGAATGTTTATATGTGAGAGTACCAATTTCTCAAGAAGAGGACAACCAGAAAGAAGCATTGCCACACATTTATAATCAGGAAAGTGAACCATAGACAAAGACATCAATTTCAATGAAGGCAAATTAACACAGGGAAGATTCTCCACGCTCAGCCGGGAGAATCTTAATTCCTGAATGGTGCTGCAGGCAAAAATGATAGGTGGCAAACTGAATTCTTGAAAGCTGGGTGGGAAAATTAGCTCCAGCTTCTCAATTTTGCAATTGATTGCCGCGTAAACCCAACTCGTAATCTGGTGGAGCGGAAAACTGATTCCTCTTGTAAAGGAGTGATTTATTTTTCCCAAAATAGATACAGAACCTTTTAAGTGTAAATCTCCCAAGATAAGGACTTTATTTACAAACTGAGCGAAGGATTGAAAACTTCCGAAGCCAAGATCGTCAACGTTGAGAGTGAATAGTGTGCGCCAGAGTCGCCTCCACCTCTTTGACAAGAGGCTTATGGCAATGGCTTGTTTGGTTAGAAGAAAAGATAGAATATGTTGAAGCAACAAGTCTGGTAGATCGTTAACCCTATCCTTTATTAGTACTTCACTTCTGCTTTCCGGTTGCGTGGACACAGATTTTAGCGTAACGTGAGGCAATATTCCAGGGAAGTTAGGATGAAGCAGAGGTTTTAAATGAACTTATCATCAACCTATTCAGAAAATCATGAAGTATCGAGTAATAAGTTCTCTTCTGAAATTGAAGCTATTCGGAGAGAAATATGCAGAATAATTCTTCAGTGCACACGATCTTGGGAAAGCATTGAACAACATGTTGGAAATTCCTGAAACCTTAAGTAATCCAAAACTGATTTTATCGAAACAAAGCTCATTTTCATCGTTCAAGAATACGACATGGAAATTTGATACATGAGTGACAAAGTAAAGGGACATTTATTGCCAACGTTACCTGAACCTGATTTTGCCTCTGTACGTCACTTGATTTCGTCCCTTTGATTCACCAATTCAGCCCACTATCTTTCAATCTCTCTCTCACTCTGTCTTTCTGGGGTAATTAGGTGTAACCAAACTATAATTTTAAAAATAATTTTATTATATATATGAGGTGTTTGAGTGGAAACAAAACTGTAGTTTTAAAAGTAATTTTAAGGTATACAAAATAAATATGTGGAAGAATTTGTCTTGATTTGTAAAAAGTGCTTTTTAAAAGCTTTATAGTTTTCCAAACACCACAAAAGTAAATATACTCTTTTGGTCCTATTTATAAGTTACTTCCAACATGTTTCATACAAATTAAAGAAAACATTAAACTTCATTAATTCTCATTTAAAATTCAACAACTTTCCAACTTTACCCCTATTTAATATATATTATACCTCATATAAACAAAATCAATATAATAATAAATAAAAGGTAAAATTATACATCCATACCATATAAATAGGACCAAAAAAAACTACTCCGTCTATTATTATAAGATCTAATATTTTGAATGGGTTCGTCCCTTTTTATAAGATTCTTTTTGAGTTTGTCTGAATATTTAATGCATTATTATCTATTTTACCTATAATTTAATGCATCTAAGATATTCTCTTTCTTTATTTATCTCACTATTACTTTCTCATATTTACCAATTTATATAGAAGGGTATATTCAGGAAAAATTACATTTGCTACATATTAATTGATTTTAACTAATTTTAACTGTTTTCTTAAACCGCGTAATTTAATTAAAAAGATCTTATAATAAAGGATAGAGGGAGTGTCTTTTTTTCTGCCCTATAAATAAGACCAAAGAAGTATAAAAGAATTTGCCTCAGTCTCTGAACATCTCACGTCCCCTCCGCAAGGGCTTTTTGTATTTTTGGTGTTTTGTTCCCTTGAATTTTTGTTTTGGGAAAATTCCAAATGTTTTAAGTTTTACCAACTTGTCCTTTATGTTTTTCAGAGGCAAAAAAAGTCCCAACTCCCATGTCCGTCGCTGGCGGGAATTTTTTGTGCAAACGTAATGAAGGTGGAATTTGATTCCCCATTCGTTGTGTCCCATTATTTATTTATTTATTTTTCACATTTCAAAAATTTTTAATAAAAGTACATTAACTAGATTTTTTATTTTTATCTCAAATGGGGTATTTATTTTTCATACTTATTAAATGATAATGTATAGTATACAAGATCATCATTTTTTTGGCCGGCGTATATAAGATCATCACGAATCTCCAATTAAAATTAGATTTGAATTTCAATCATCATGATGGTGAAAAATTGAAAATAAACTTCAGATCATGAACGAATTCTTGATATGATTTTAAGGAAAATCATTTTGTTAGTATCTATACATTCCTTAATTTTTAATTTAGTACATATATTTCTTTTTCTCTTTTTAGTTTTTACCGGTGAATTTAGAACATATATTTTCTTTGACAGATTTGCTTATGATTTTAAAATTAAATGATTAAAAATATACTTTTTAGAGTTAAGGAATTAAATCAGAACCTTATATAAAGTTAAAGGACCAAACGTACATTTTAAGCTAACATTTTTTCCATCCACCGCATCAGATTATTTTCAGAAATTCATTGAAGTCGTTTTTCAAAACAATCCAAAATTAATTTTTTACATTCTTTTTATTTGTAAAATTTTCAATGAAACTTATAAAATTTCACAAGTGATTTTTTTACCCGAAGTGAGCAGAGTAGAGATTTGCGATAAAAAAAATTCGGTCCAGTTAAACACATCAAGTTGAGCAAATCCAGAGTTCGAATGTTACATAAAATGCAAATTTAAGGCGTGGAAAAGTATGAAAAATGAATTAAAATTTAAGTAAAATTCGAGAAAAATATATTTGACCTATTTTGTTGCAATAAAAGGTCTTGTTGCCTCGTCATTAATCAAGTTACAGCTGCAGAAATATCAATAAAGAGCATAAATAGAACACGGCTTTTTTTTGTTTTTGCCATCGCATAAATAGAAAATGTTATTAAGAGATAAATGCCTCAAATAATAAATAATGTTCATCCAACAGTATTAAGCAAATAGAACACTCGATTAATTTAACTATATATAATTATAGGCGGAACTTATTATACCCTCATTTATGTGATATTAACATGTGAAATTATAGATACAAGATTGGTTGAAATATTTTTAGGTTGTATTATATGATGCAGCAGAGTTTGATATATTAGGTGATAGCAGCGGAACAAACTAATGAATTTTTTTTCTTTTTGAGTTTAGGTGATGAGTCTAGAGGCTTACCAGAATTAAGACATGCCTCTAAACTCAAAAAATATTTACAGATACTCATAAACAGCCAAACAATAAGGCCTCACATCAGTACCAAAATTTAAATTCAATACTTTGTGGATCATAAGCATTTTTTTTCACCAACAATTAGAACTCTGAAATATACTAAGATGGTTGTTACACAGATGCTACCCTTCATTATTACTTGGCTTCCGCTTTCGGGCTGCGTAGACACTGACAACTTGCCACAGCCACAGGACTTGGGCAACATTCCGAGCGAGGAAGAAGCAGAGGTTTTAGCTGTAGCCTGAACTTTCAGAAAATCCAAATTTACGGTGTGGGAAAGTAAGAAAACTTGGAACTGAAATTGAAGTAAAATCGAGGGTAAGTAATAAGTTTTCTTCTGAAGCTACCAGGGAAAACCAAATGCAGAATATTTGTACACCGCTCACTCATTGGAAAGTGATGATGAAAGTGTTGGATATATGATTCATGAGACACTATTACTGACTCCACTTAAAACAAAAATAAAATTCATCACTCAACAATATCTAGAACCCCCTTCTAAACAGGAAACTAATAAGACTAAAGACCAAAATAAACAACAAAGAGGGACATAACTTGAGATTGAAAATACTTGTACAAGGAAAAAACACGTTATACTGTTGTTTGAATCTGCTTATTTTAAGTGCTTATAAACCACACTGCTTTTTACATAGACACAAACGTGGACTGATAGAGGAGGGGTACGATTACAAAACTTCAGGTCACGAACCAGATGACTGAAACAAAGATACAAACAGCAGTAACTTGAAAGTATTAACTTCATTTTTTTTTTTTTCCCCCAATAGGAAAGACAAGCAGAGCTTGGTAAGTTCAGAGATGTTTAGACATCACGAAACACAACAACAAAAGATTACACTAGTCCTAAATCAAAAGCAGTAACTTCAATTGGAATTTGATACAGCAACTACAAAACCAAGCAGAAACGTAAATGAATTTACTGACAACATGTTGAGCATGGGCCCAAGTTGAAGTATGTTAGACAAAGGAAAAAGCCCAATTCGGATGTGTAATGCTTTTTATGTGATAAGGGTAATTGTGGGTTTTTCCTAGAAGTTAGTTATGGGAAGGGATGAGTATAATTGGGGAAGTTGGGATAGAGAGGGGATATGAAAAATAGAGAGAGAAAAGTAGGAGAGGCCGTGAGGCTCTAGGGAAATGCTGTGAGCATTTCGGTTTCGTTTCCCTTGCTGTAATTCTCCATTGGAGCCTATCCGTGGAGTTTGGCCATTGAATAATACATTTCAGCATTGAATCTTCATTAAAGGTATCAGAGCAGTTCCTTCTTGGGGAATGGTAAATACCAGAATGGAAACGAGGATTGACGAGGTCGATTCTAGAGTCCTCCGAACCGAGCATTCCATTGAGCGTTTGAGTGGAGAAGTGTCGTCCATCAAATCCGATATCACGACGGTAAAGTGTGATGTCGCTACCTTAACTTCCTTGCTAAACGAGTTGCTAGGTGAATGGCGTGCGGGCAAAAGTGGTGATGCCGCCGGAGGTTCGACTACCCAAACAACAGGTACACCTCGGGTGATCAAAATCGAGGAACGTAGCGGGGGTGAGGGGACGGACAGCTCCAGCTTTAGGAGGCTTGATATGCCTCTGTTCTCAGGAGATGACCCCCTTGGGTGGATTTTTAAAGTGGAACGCTACTTCAAATTTAATCGGGTGGTGGAAACCGAGAAACTGGATGCTGCAGTATTGTGCCTGGAAGGACGCGCACTCAATTGGTTCCAGTGGAAAGAAGTGTGGGCCCCTGTTTCGACTTGGCTTGAGCTGAAACGCGACTTGGTACTTAGATTTCATCCATCGCAATGTGGCAGCTCATACGAAATGTTGATGGCTCTACGCCAAGACAAATCTGTTGCCGATTACATCGAGCGATTCGAATTAATCTCTGCAACCTTGGGGAATTGTCAAGAAGAGGTTCTTGTTGCTGCATTTCTGAATGGCTTGAAAATGGAGATCAAGGCGGACCTACGCTTGATGAAATTGGGTTCCCTGACTGCGTATATGGACATGGCTCTACGGCTGGAAGAACGAAACGGTGTGATGGCCCAATATTATAGCCCACGCTCATCTGGGCCGCCTAGGCACTAGGCCGAAGACAGGTTTCAAGGACCTAGAGTTTCGTCCACTCGCCTGAGTCCTCAATCAGCTCCTAGCCAGTCCACGGCAGCGTCTACACTAAGTACAGCCCGAGCGGCGGAAAGCAAATCAACCGATGATAGCAAGAAGACCATGATTCCAGTTACATATACTTCCAAATCGGTCCCAAAAAAATACACCGACGCGGAAATTGAACGGCGGCGAGAACTTGGGTTATGCTTCAAATGTGACGAGAAGTATCGCCCTGGCCATCGTTGCAAGAAAAAGCAATTACAGGTGCTGATTATGTCGGAGGAACCCGCTGAAGAAGACGAGCTACCATTGGAACCAGCTCACCTGGAGTTATCCGAATCAAACCTTCCTTCGGAGGCCGAGAAGCATTCCGGACAGCTTATGTCCCTATCCCTTAACGCATTGGCTAGGTTCACGAGGGGCAAAACAATTAAGTTATTGGGGTCTCTTGGTGGGAAGGAGGTATTAATCCTGATTGATTGTGGCGCTACACATAGTTTCATCCACCAGGAGCTGGTGCTGGCTCTATCTTTACCAGTGGATTCCCATTTTGCTTTTACGGTTCAGGTGGGGGATTCTCGAAATGTGAGAGGTCGTGGGGTGTGTCGTGATGTCTCCTTCTTTGTGCAAGGGCTCCACATTATACATTCCCTGTATCCCTTTCAGCTTGGGGGGTCAGACATCATCCTGGGAGCAGACTGGTTAGCATCTCTCGGTGAAGTGCTGGTTAGCTGGAAACACTCTACACTCAAGATTGATTTGGGTGATGAATGGATTTGCCTCAAGGGCAATCCGACTTTGCACAAGACTCCAATGTCTTTCAACTCTCTGTACAGAACCACCATGTACGATGACGAGGTGTTCTTTGTGGAGTTTACTGAATTAAAAATGACAGAGATTACATACACCCCTGTGGACGATGAGGTTCAATCAGTATTAGTGGAGTTCCCTGAAGTTCAAACACCTATGCCCGGACTTCCACCTCCTAGAACGGTTGATCACACGGTTGAGTTGCAGCCAGGTGTCAATCCTCCTAATATTCGTCCCTATAGGTACCCCCATTACCAAAAGGCCAAAATTGAGTGGTTGGTGCATGAGATGCTCCTAGCTGGAATTATCCGACCTAGTAAGAGCCCATTTTCTAGCCCGGTACTCCTGGTAAAGAAAAAAGATGGTAGTTGGCGATTTTGTGTTGATTATAGGGCCTTGAATAAGGTAACCATTCAGGACAAGTTCCCCATTCCGGCTATTGAGGAGCTGTTGGATGAATTAGGGGGTGCTCATATTTTTTCTAAACTAGATTTAAAATCTGGTTACCACCAGATACGAATGAAAGCAGGGGAAGAACATAAAACAGCCTTTCGTACTCATGATGGTCACTATGAGTTCATGGTTATGCCTTTCGGTTTGAAAAATGCCCCATCTACCTTTCAATCACTCATGAATGATATTTTCAGACAGCACCTACGGAAATTCATCTTGGTATTTTTCGATGACATCCTAGTATACAGTGGTGACCGCAACAGCCATTTCCAGCATTTGCGTATGACTCTGCAACTATTACGGCAACACCTCTTAGTGATTAATGTCAAGAAGTGCGTCTTTGCCCAACCTAAATTGGAATATTTGGGTCACATTATTTCTAAGGATGGAGTTCATGTAGACCCTTCCAAAATAGCAAGTATGCAGTCCTGGCCGGGCCCCACCAACCTGAAGAGTCTTCGTGGGTTCTTAGGCTTGACAGGGTACTACCGTCGGTTTGTGCACCATTATGGGTTAATTGCTGCACCCCTGACTGACCTCCTCAAGAAAAATGCCTTTCACTGGACGGCAGAGGCCCAGCTTGCGTTTGATAAACTGAAGCAAGCAATGTCTTCAACTCCAGTATTAGCTCTACCGAATTTTTCCCAGCCTTTCATTGTGGAAACAGATGCCTCTGGCACTGGATTAGGGGCGGTTTTAATGCAGTCTGCACGTCCAGTTGCTTATTATAGTCATTCTTTGTCAGCTCGATGCAGAACCTGTTCTGTTTATGAGAGAGAACTAATGGCCATTGTCTTTGCAGTGAGGAAATGGCGCTATTATCTTTTGGGTCGACCATTTATTATACGGACAGATCAGAAAGCCCTTAAGTTCCTCTTGGAACAGCGAATTCTAGATGACTCACAACAAGGGTGGGTGACCAAACTCATGGGGTACACTTTTCAGATTCAGTACAAACCAGGGAAGACTAATTCTGCTGCTGACGCACTGTCTCGACAGCAGGAGCACGTGGGGCTCAATGCCATTACTATGGCTCAGTCAGACGATCTGAATACCTGGGACTCTGAAGTCCAAAAGGACGACACTCTAGCTGGCATAATACAGCAGCTGGCTACTGGTCAACCGACTATTTCAGGGTATGCTCTCAAAGGTGGTCACTTATTCTTTAAAGGCAGCTTAGTCTTACCTAAGTCTTCTCCACGAATTCCCCTGTTGCTGCATGAATTTCATGATTCTCCGATTGGGGGGCATTCTGGGTACCTCCGAACTTACAAGAGATTGGCTACACTCTTCTATTGGGATGGCATGCGTCAGGATGTACAGAAATATGTGGCTGCCTGCGATATTTGCCAGCGTAACAAACATCTAGCACTTAGTCCTGCTGGGCTGCTACAACCCCTTCCGATTCCCGATCAGGTGTGGACAGATATTTCAATGGACTTCATTTCCGGGCTTCCCAAATCGCAGCGATACGACACAATTTTTGTGGTGGTGACCGTTTTACCAAGTATGACCGTTTTACCAAGTATGCACACTTTATACCACTTCATCATCCTTATACCGCCCAAACTGTTGCTGACTTGTTTATTCAAGAAGTAGTGCGACTTCATGGTTTTCCGCGTTCCATTGTCTCGGACAGAGATAAACTTTTCTCCGATTGGGGGGCATTCTGGGTACCTCCGAACTTACAAGAGATTGGCTACACTCTTCTATTGGGATGGCATGCGTCAGGATGTACAGAAATATGTGGCTGCCTGCGATATTTGCCAGCGTAACAAACATCTAGCACTTAGTCCTGCTGGGCTGCTACAACCCCTTCCGATTCCCGATCAGGTGTGGACAGATATTTCAATGGACTTCATTTCCGGGCTTCCCAAATCGCAGCGATACGACACAATTTTTGTGGTGGTTGACCGTTTTACCAAGTATGCACACTTTATACCACTTCATCATCCTTATACCGCCCAAACTGTTGCTGACTTGTTTATTCAAGAAGTAGTGCGACTTCATGGTTTTCCGCGTTCCATTGTCTCGGACAGAGATAAACTTTTTCTGAGTAACTTCTGGAAAGCACTGTTTAAAGCTGCTGGTACATCATTGAATTACAACTCCAGTTACCATCCTCAAAGTGATGGTCAAACCGAGGTGGTTAATAGGAGTTTAGAGACATATTTGCGCTGTTTTTGTAGTGATGCTCCTCAGACTTGGGCAAAATGGTTATGCTGGGCTAAGTACTGGTTTAATACTAACTTCAACTGTTCCACTGGTATGTCCCCATTTCGTGCGCTATACGGCCAGGACCCTCCAACCTTGTTTCGGTTCCAGGAGGTTGTGTCTCCAGTGGATGCTGTTACTTTACAGCTTCAGGCCCGTAATGCTATTCTGGATGAATTAAAGCGGAATTTAGAACAGGCCCAACAATATATGAAGCACTATGCTGATAAAAAGCGGCGCGACGTCCACTTCAATGTTGGTGATAACGTCTATCTGAAACTACAGCCTTACAGGCAGCATTCCCTTGCTGTTCGCCCTAATGAGAAGCTCACTCCTCGGTTCTATGGTCCCTTTCCTGTGCTGGAGCGTATTGGCAGTGTAGCTTATAAGCTAAAATTACCCCCGAAAGCTAAAATTCATCCAGTGTTTCATATTTCGCAACTCAAGAAGTCACTGACCCCTGGCCTCATTTCCCATTCCTTTCCGTCCACATTAACGGCTGACCTAGAACTTCAGGTTTATCCTGAATCTGTGCTGAAGCATCGGAAACTCACTGATGGACGACTAGAACTTCTTATTAAGTGGGTTAACCTTGCTGACTGCGATAGCACTTGGGAGGATTATGATGTCATTCACCAACAGTTTCCCACTTTTCACCTTGAGGACAAGGTCAAGCTTGATGGGCGGGGTATTGTTGAGCATGGGCCCAAGTAGAAGTATGTTAGACAAAGGAAAAAGCCCAATTCGGATGTGTAATGCTTTTTATGTGATAAGGGTAATTGTGGGTTTTTCCTAGAAGTTAGTTATGGGAAGGGATGAGTATAATTGGGGAAGTTGGGATAGAGAGGGGATATGAAAAATAGAGAGAGAAAAGTAGGAGAGGCCGTGAGGCTCTAGGGAAATGCTGTGAGCATTTCGGTTTCGTTTTCCTTGCTGTAATTCTCCATTGGAGCCTATCCGTGGAGTTTGGCCATTGAATAATACATTTCAGCATTGAATCTTCATTACAACACCATCAGCATCTGTTTAAAATATAATGTGTTCAGTTTCAAAGGACTAAGGATAATGTTAAATTTTAAATAGATGATGAGTTAGTTATTTAGACAGATTATTTATACAGATTTGAGAAATGCCTACTGCAGATGGAGATTGTCATCAAAACTCTTGCATTTGTTTATAATGATGATGGTGATAATGATAAAGACAATGTGAATCAACATTTTTTTAACAGAAGCACAAAAGAAATAAGCTCTATCAAGACTTCAAATTTACCCAGGATGGATAGGAAGGGATAACTTCCAAAAAGGAATAGAAACTTCTAATACCGTCAAACTAAATTTTGGCAGTTCACTTCAGCAAAAGCCTGCAATTCACTGAGCTCATGGGACATGATGATATTTTCTTGAGGATCTTGTTCTTCCAAGTTACTCTTGAACAAAAATCCCTGCTAACTGAGATGATCCTCAAAACCAATGCATTCTTCATAATAAATCTTGCAAGTTCAAATTCACAATTCTTGCCTCGGTAGCTGCCAAGATGAAATTCCTTTAAGGTTGATGAAACACACTGAGGAACATCAATAATCGTTGGTTCCAAGCTTTCGCTACAAGCAAACTATCCAAACGTATGCAATAGAGTTAGGAAATGAACCAATGAAATGATAATAAACACAATAAAGTAAAGTTGAAAATCAACAAACCTGATCAATCACAAGAATTTCAAGCTTGGGACAGCTTTGCAGATATTTCAATATTGTTTTCCAGTCATGAGAATAATATTCAAATTCCAAGCGGATTAAATTATGAAATGTGGGAATATCGGGGTTGATCTGTGAAAAATTATGCTGCAAGAGGAAGATATTGAACTACTAAATGTGAGAATAAAAAGCCAATAATATGAATTCACCAATATCATCATAAATCATACCCATCGGAAGCATAGAAATGCAGCGTTAGACAAAACTTCCAATGGAAGAAGTGATTGTGGAACTTCTGCAGTGACCAAATGCTTAAGTCTTCCGATGTCAAGTGGACAGTAACTGGCCAAATGCAAAATTTTTACTACCAAGTGCTTGAGCAAAGGACATGAAGAAAGAAGCATTCCCAAACTTCTAAAATCTAGAAATTTAACATTCTCCAGATGCAATGCTTCAAGTAAAGGCAAATTAACATGAGAAAGAGTGCCCACTGTTACGCCACTAGTCCACCAAAAACTTCCTGTACTCAAGTTCAAAACCTTGACGCTATTACTAGTGAAAATACCTGAGGGCAACTCATAGTCACCATTATAGGGCTTCAAATGTAGCTCCAGATATTCAATCTTATAACCAATCACAACATTAATCCACTTACTAATCGTCCGAGGTCTAACATACTCACACGGTTTATCGGAACCGAACCAAAGAACGAACTTTTTGACAGACTTCAAATCTGCAAATTTGAGCATATTGTCTGCAAATTTTTGGAAGAATGTAAGCCTCTCAAAGTCCTGGCGTCTCAGGTCAAGAGTTGGAAGGTAAGGCCAAAGTGGTCTCCATCTCTTGGATAAGAGGCTCGTAGCAACAGCTTCTTTAGCTGGAAGAAAAGAGAGAATATGCAGAAGCAAAGAATCCGGCAAATCACTGATCCTGTCCTTAACTTCCTCTGTTCTAAGCATTTTGTTTGTGGACACTGATTCCTCCATAACCTTTAGCTCAGGCCTTTAGAGATCCTTTTATATCCATTGTAACTGCTTTACGTAGTCAGAACCTTACAGCGAGCGCTGCAATTTCAACTTTAAAACCAAAAAAACACAGAGGAAGAAGAATATTCACAGAAAGAAAAAATGAATGGCAAGAAGGAAGAGGATTAAATGGCCAAAAACAATTACCATCCGGAGTAGAATAGAACTGGGATCATTCATCTACCATTACCAGATCTACGGCACTTACCATTCATCAAATTTTCTGACATCTTCGAACGTGTAGAAGAATAATAGGGAGGATGAAAGAACAGAGAAAAATGACAAGAGTAAGAAGAGGGAATCAAAAAGAATAGCAGAGGAAAAGAATCAGTGTATCGCCTCATTCTAAACAAATGAAGGAATTGATCAACGAATACTCGTCCATATCTTTAACTCGCTCGCCCACTCAAAATCTGTCTCTGAGATGCCCAGAAGAAAGGAAAAGGAAGAACGTAACACCTTATACTAGGTAACTTATTTAGTGACTTCAGCTCATTCTTAAGGCACATATGAACTTTGAGAATCTTGAAAAGAAATCAACCTTTAAAAATTTTTCCCAAGAAGCAAGAACCACAGAACTCTAATACTCGTCAAGGGAAAAGGAATTTTAAGACAAACTTATATTATATTATATATATATATATATATATATATATAGTTGCAATATCCTTTATGCATCTAAGGTTCCCATTTGGCATCCAAAGACATCAAACAACAAGCTTAAATCAATAGTTGATTCAAACCTCACCTAAGTGTCTCCAAGACTCCAACCCTGATTTATGTATGGCTATAACATTTATTACCACCAAATGGCATTAAACAGCAATATCATATCGTTTTCAGCTTCTAAAATTCTGTTACGGCCTTGCATATTTGTGTATAGGTGTTCTCACATTTACAGCAACTTAATCAGATTAAAAGATCTTGTCTATGTAGTGTTGGGGCAACATAAGTTTACCATATACCCATTACTTCCAATAACTCAATTCCATTAACATACAAACATTTTAATTCTCAAAATAATTTCGGACAGCCCCACTTATAAATTTTGGAATTATTTCCAAAGTTAAAACATTTTTAAATATCTCGAGCACCATTTAGTTAACTAGGATGATTGCTTAGCACAAAGAGGCATCAAAACAGCTGTTGCCTTTCATTTTTCACCTTTAACTTTCAGTTTCATAAGCAAGTTCTAACTCTCGATTTTTAACATCTCTAAACACAACTAGATAACTAAATCAATCATTCTCACTACATAGTATTCAATAGCAAATTCCTTAAATATTTCAACCTTAGGAATTCGAATTCCAGGGCTGCCAAAATCATAAATTTGATCAATTTAATTTAGTTTATCTTCTCTAACGTTTAAAATGCTCCCTTACACACCAAGTTTAACCTTCTCAATCAAAACAGAGGCTGTTTATATCCTTAGTACTTCAAAATTCAGATTATCAAGCATTCATCTCCACAATTCTCACCAACACTCATTTTATGAAATTTTAGTACTTCAAAATTCAGATTATCATCATCATCATCTCCCCAGACAGCGACCTATGAAGAAAATGAGAATGGGAAAAGATTCCGGAGGCTTACCTTAGCCAACAATCACGGTTGCCAAGATGTCCTTCACTTCCTCTTCCTCCGTGTCACTCTCCCTCTCTCACTTCCTTCTGGTTCGGGGGCCCCAGAAACAAGAGGGGATGGGAAGAGGGAATTTAATGGGTGGGAAGAAGCGAAATGACCATCATGCCATTCAGTCACCATTTGTTTGCAAATTAATCCCTTATCCATTATTTGGAAACGCCAAACAGCTTCCAAAAATTAGCTTAGATACCTTATAAATTAATTGCTAAAGTACACATTTTGCTTTTTTTAATTTTTTATAAGTATAATTTAATTTTTAACTTTAAAAAGCATACATTTAGTCTTTAATAATAAAATTGTTAGGATTAAATGATGATTTTTATAATAGTGATGATTGTTCTGAAAATTAAATTTAATACGTTTAGCATCTAATCTAAAAAATTTTATAAAATTTAAGATCTCAATATCATTATTTTTTGTTAACCACTAGAATTTTTCCTCGTTGCGATACAACAATTAGCATATTTTATTAGATTAAAATTATACAAATGGCATTATCCACTATAGCTCAAGATTTACTTTTTTTATAAGAGTGTGATCTTTTTATATTCATTCAAATGGAACTTGAATTAGATATACAGATTTAGGAGGAATAGATAAAATTTGAAATTAATTATTTATGTCTCCATCTAAACTGCCGATTCACATACTATTTAATTATGATACTACATATTTAATTCAATATATCAAATCCCAATTAAAATATTATTCAAATTCAAAATTAATTATTAATTTCTTCATTTGATCCTCCATTAAAATTTTATTTATTTATAATGTTCCCCATTTAATTCAACATATTCAAATTTCAATCAATAGCTATTCAAATCTTATTATAATGAGTTATGTTCAAATCCAGTAATGTTATACCTAATCTATTTTCAAACGATCATCGCATTTCAAGTTTTCAAAAATATAGTTGTTGTTGATTGATTTGATTTCAAATTAAAGAACTAAAAATATACTTTTTTAAAATTAACGTGCAATTAAAACTCTCTGTAAAGTGGACTAAATATGTACTTTAGTATAAATTAATTTCTCTAAACTCTTGGTAGCAAAGTAAATTCCAAACTATTTTTCTTGATTTTTCAGAGAATAAGATTAATTTCATAATTTAGCTTTTAATTATCTATAAGATTTGTTGGGTAAATACTCTTCATAAGCTATTTTTTTTCAAAAACGAAGATCTATAATTTTTCCTTAATTTTTATTATGGGCCTGTATATAATTTTTTTAACAAATTTTTTTCTGATTATTCTGATTTCATCCCAATATAGGCTTTCACTAAATAAATTATTTTCCTGAGGTATCAACTAATACTCGTTACATAAATCCTCTTCTATTTTATTAATTCTTAGCTTCAAACTTCCTTCTGATGTAAAAACATCCTGGTGCAAAAAAATAGAGAAAAGAAGAGAAGAGAACTTTTCAGAAAACAAAATAAAATCTTAATAGATCAAAACTTACATTATCAAAGAGAAAAAGAGGAAAAAATCTGAGATAATAACAAAAAAAACTGGAATTTGTAAATACCAAACAAGAAATGTCGATAAAAATTTGTTGTCATTTGTCAATTCAGACTTGTCAATACAAAATAAAATTATGTTACCAAACCTAATTTAGGATTTATAATTTTCAATTTCTTTTTCTGTCATTCTTTCAAAAATCCCATCATATAATTAGAAGAAAGACGGGCCTCCTTGTTGCTTTTTTTTGCAAACGAGCTTGAAACCACCATTGTACAGAGCTGTCCTTATTCAAAAAGTAACTTGGTATACAATAAGGCATTTTTACAAACCTGAAAACTATTTATCATGTTACTATCATTCTAATTTAAATATATTTTATTTATTAAATATAACTTTATTTATTATAATAATTTAAAATTATTGTATTTTGTAAATCTATATTTTAATCATTTTTTTATTATTTAATATAAGTCAAACTCATTTTGGTCACTATACAAATTAAACTAACTTATTTATTATAATCTAAATAATTTTTCTACTTTATAAACTAAATTTTATAAAAGTCAATCTAAATATAAATCACATTAATCAATTTACTTTTTACCCAATCTTATTTTTTAAAAATAATTAAATTAAAATAAATTATTTTTTCTACCCCAATCTAAATGTACGCACCATCTCCTATTCTAACTTTTGAATAGCATTTGATACGACCCCTGAGAAAAAAAATAAAGCATGCGCTGATTTTATTTTTTAGATGCATTCAACACTCTAATTTTCTTATAGTGCATTTAGTATTCTGAATTTATTTTGGATACATTTGACATTCCAATATTGTTTTTTTAGCCGCACAAGTATATTAAAAATAAAATTAGAGCGTTTGATGTACTGTAAGAAAGGATCAAGGCGTGAATCTTAACCCAAAATCTGACAGAAAAGAATGCACAATGTCGACACCTTTGTCCGCTGGGAAGTGGAAATTGAAAAGAAGCGAAGGACCGATTTGTGAGGATAGAAAACCTACCTGACATGCGTCTTTTGCGGTAAAATGAATGTGGAAAAAAACATAAGCTAAATTATGTTGAAAATGAAAAATTAGTACTAGTACAATATTATAGTCAAAGAGTGTTGACGGCTGTAAATTAATTTTGGGTTGAAGTGCATCAACATTTTAAAATATTTTTCTAGACACATTTAGCATTTAAAGTATTTTGTATTATATTTAACATCTTTAAATATTTTTTAAATACTTCTAGTATTTTAAATTATTTGTTTGGTACATTTAATATTCTAAATTACTAAACGTGAAATTATACTAAAATATAAAGTTTCTTTTAATAATATTTAGAGTACTTAATATTTTCGATCGGAAAACTCCATGGAATGAGAACGCAGGTGAGATGACGACAGATTATCATATTGTTGACAATTAGTTGGTGTCTAATTTTTTTAAGCAAGGAATACACTCAAAAATCAATATGTATTTGTTAACATGAGTGAGGGAGGAATATTTCTTTAGCTTTTTATTTTTCTTAGCTTAATTACTGAATAGTCAGATGTATAAATTTAGAGGCCAGTTTTCTATGAGTACTCATTCCAATAACAATTTTTTTTAAAGGTGCAGGTATCCTTATATTGAAAACAATTATGTTCAAAGCACTTTTAAGTACTAAATATATATACTTCTCCTAATTTAAATTGAAACCTTAGTTCTTCATATTGTGAGGGACTAACTATTTTCGTTAAATCTAATTCCTGTTGATTATATGTCAATTAATACTGGGCTTGAACCTATGACCGCATCCAAGCATTAGTTGGCAATATACAAATGGCTACATATTTATGTCCTCCTTAGGCACACAAGAAAGATCAAAACATTTGGTTAACACATATTATAATGAAAGGCAACAACATAAATTTAATTACTTATCAACATTAATTCATAACCTATGATCCAATTTTAGCAATGTGACGTTAGAAAAGGCTTCCAATGAAATTACATTCCATGGCAGCCGCACCTTTCGTTGGAAGAAAAGAGCATATGGTGAAGTAACCAATCTGGTAAGTCGCTAATCCCATCACTCAATTTGATTATTCGAAATATATTGTTCCGTCTTCATTCACGACCTTTTTTTCCAAATACTGAAAGACACTACCCTCCGGTTTTTAATATAAAACCCATTTAACTAATTTGATTAGATTAAAAAAGTTAGGTAAGTTAGTTAATTATAAGAAAAGTGACTTTTTTTTTTCTAAAACACCATAATTACCTTTTTTAATACCTCATCTTCCTCTTCTACTTAATTATAATTGAGAGAGTATCTATAAGGGTAATTTAGAGAAAACTGATAAATATGAGAAATGGGTCTTCTATTTAAGACCAAAACCAACTCAAGAATTGGGTCCTATATTAAGGATCGGAGAAGTACTTATGAAACCAAGGATCAATTGTAATTTTAAGAATAAATTGCATTTAGTTAGAGAACTCTTGGCTTGTTTGGAATGATAGTGGGAGCTTTTTCAACAGTAATTTTTTAATCATGATTAATGAAATACAAGATAAATGTATAAGAGAAAAATCTAAAACTTGTTTGGAGTAACATCTTTCAAAAATAACTTTTCAATTATAATTTATAGAATATAAAATAAATATATGAGAGACATTTTATTTTAAATTACGTGAATAGATGCTTTTTGGGATCCCAATAATGATTATGAATAAGTATTTATATTAGTAGCCCAAACAAACACTCCTCCATCTTGAGATAACATCTTTGCATGGATTGAATTGACTTTCTCGTGCAGAATTAGATTCTGAGTATAAATTGAAATATTTGAGCTTGACTTTAAATGAATATTTAAAATGGATTCTTTTTAGATAATTAAATTATCTCGTGTTAACTTCGATTTTGATTTCACAAGAGAGATCGATCATTCCCATCTTACCTTCACATATAACTATCACTTCAATCCCAGAAAATTCCATCCATAAAAGCCTTTAAATAAAATGTCAGGTAAATGAAACAAACAAGTGAGCTAAATGAAGGCCATAGATCTTGCAAGGGATATCTTTCAAAAAGGAAGATAAGCTTCTAAGATTGTCACGCTAAATTTGATACTATAATTAAGTATCATTATTAGCCTTTCTAAATCCTGGTCACCTTCTGGGAAGTTGTAAAAAATAGATAGTAACTAGATCGTATAAATGTTATAGAAATACTTATAGTTCTCTCTTAAAAGTATTAACTTCAATGGGAACTTGATACTATATAGCAACTTCGAAACCAAGCAGCTAGAAAGATGATTGAATTGAATTTACCAACAACATCCATCAGCATCTGTTTAAAATATAATGTGTTCAGTTTCGAAGGACAAAGCATCAAGACTTCCAAATTTTCCCAAGATAAATAGAAGGACTACCTTCCAAAAAGGAATAAAAACTTCTAATATTGCCAATTCACTTCAACAAAAGCCTGCAATTCACTGATCTTATGGGGCATGAGGAGATTTTTTTGAAGTTCCTGCTCTTCCAAGTTGCTCTGGACTCAAAACTCTTGCTAATTGAGATGATCCTCAAGACCCTTGCATTCTTCATAATAAATCTTGCAAGTTCAAATTCATAATTCTTGCCTCGGTAGCCGCCAAGATGAAATTCCTTTAAGGTTGATGAAACACACTGAGGAATATCTATAATCGTCGGTTCCAAGCTTTCACTACAAGCAAACTATCCACACACGTATGTAAATTAACTATCCAAACTACCCAAACAAAGGAATTTCACGGGTCAAATGATAATGAACCAAAAAAAAAGAAAAAAGAGTTGAGAATCAACAAACCTCATGAATCATAAGAATTTCAAGCTTGGGACAGCTTTGCAGAAATTTCAGTGTTGTCTTCCAGTCTCCAGAAAAATATTTGAATTCCAAGTAGGTTAAGTTACAAAATGTTGGAATATCATGGCTCAGTAGTGACGAATTATGCTGCAGGGACTAGAAAGACCAAAACTCAGCTAAAAAAAAAAAGCAATAATGTGAATTCACTAATATCGTCATATATCATACCCAATGGAAGTACAGAAAAGTAGCATTAGCGAAAACTTTCAATGGAAGTAGAGATTCTGGAACTTCTGCAGTGACCAAATGGTTAAGTCTTCCAATGTCAAGTGGACAGTAATTGGTTACATGCGAAAATCTTACTACCAGGTGTTTAAGCAAAGGGCATGCAGAAAGAAGCATTCCCAAACTTCTAAAATCTGCAAATTCAACATCTGCCAAATGTAGTACTTCAAGTAAAGGCAAATTAACATGAGAAAGAGTGCCCACCGTTACTCCACTAGTCGACAAAAGACTCCATACACTCAGCTTCAAAACCTTAATGTTGTTATTAGTGAAAATACCAGAGGGCAACTCAAAGTGACCCTTATCCGGATTCAAACGTAGCTCCAGATGTTCAATTTTATTACTAACCACAGCAATATTAATCCACTTGCTAATCTTCCAAGGTCTAAAATACTCATGATGATCATAATAATCAAGCCAAAGAACGAACTTTCTGACAGATTTCAAATCTGCAAGTTTGAGCATCCTGTCTACAAATCGATGGAAGAATCTCAACCTCTGAAAGTCCTGACGTTTAAGGTCAAGAGTGGGAAGGCAAGGCCAAAGTGGTCTCCATCTCTTGGATAAGAGGCTTGTGGCAACGGCTTCTTTAGCTGGAAGAAAAGAGAGAATATGCAGAAGCAAGGAATCTGGCAAATCACTGATCCTATCCCTAACTTCTACTTCAGTTCTAAGCGTTTTCTTTGTGGACACTGATTCCTCCATAACCTTTAGCTCAACCCTTCAGAGATCGTTTTATATCAAGTTTGGCAACTGCTTTATGTAGTTAGAACCTTACAGTGGACACTGCAATTTTATGTTCCAAACAAAAACAAAAACACAATAAGAATATTGACGGAGAAAAAGCAGGGTCAGGACGGAGGAAAAAAAAAAATGGCGAAAAGCGATTACCAAAGTAGAATAGAACCGGGATCATTCATCTTCCAGCTCTACCATTACCATTCATAAAATTTTCCGGCATCTCCGAACACTGCAAAAGAATAACAGGGAGGATGAAAGAACAGAACAAAAGGACAGGGGAAGAAGAGGGAATCGAAAAGAATAACAGAGGAAGAGGAAGGAAGAGAATCAGTGCATCGTGTCTTTCTAAACAAATGCAGGAACTGAATCATGAAAACCCACCTCCCCCTCTTCCCCGTCGCGTTCGCATGTGACTCTCAGATTGAAGCAAAACTCCCCAAATCCCTGTTAAATTTGACGGCCATGATCATTTTATAGTTAACGGTCAGATTGGGCCACTTAAAACGAGGTGGTCTTCGGGATGAGCAGCTTAGCGTGTACGAGTAATGTTTTCCAGTCGGTATAGTGCAGTGCTGCAGTCATAGTCAATAATTATTAATTACCAGACTAGGGCTCACTCCGTCATGTGCATTTGGTCAAATCACATTAATTAAAAAAAATTAGTTAAAATTAATTAAAAATTATAAAATTATAAGTTGTTTCTCAAATGAGAGAATAAAAAATCATTAAAATACAAATAATAATTCTTTAAAAAATGAGACAATAAATATATTATGTATTAAAAATTTAAAATAAATAATTAATAAAGATAAAATAAAAACTAAAAAAATTTAATATATCTTGTAATCATTTCTGTATTTTATAAATAAGAACAGAAGGTGTATTTGTTATCATATCTAACAAACAAAAAGTTATTATAAAATGTTTATATCGCTAATATTTGCTCATTTTGCTTGCTCTCTGCTGAGCGATCTTAGGACAGAGGATCGACAAGTCGAAACGGAGGAGGGGCTGTGGGTAATATGAATGGAGCTGGTAGCTTATTTGGAAGCCATGTCACTTTTGTTTTTTGCCACAAAAAATGATTGGATGATGAGTCAATGTGAGTTATGTGGGATAAGAATTAATTTATTAAATAATAAAATATTAAAGACTAAATTTTAACCGAATTAAAAATTGAGAAAGTGAATCATAATGAGCTATAATTACTCTTCCATAAATAATGACATTTAAAAAAATTAATTTTTATATATTTATTATTTTTAATCAATTTTAACTATATAGATGATTTAATCTAAGATTGCTTGTAAATACGGGAGTATGAAATAATAAAAGAGCTGGATAACTTTTTTTTTTTCCAAAAAGAAAAACAACTATCATTAATCATTAATATACATAAAATTTAGAAAACAAGAAAGGAACCAAGCTACATGAAAGCATCATCTAATAAATTCTTAACCTTAGAAAGAAGGACATGGCAGAGGAAAAGAAAGGAAGTGAATTTGAGTTGATTTCCTTAGTCCGAACTGGATTCACAATCAGAACTCAATCTGCCTCAAGAGATGTCTTAGCTCTCAAGTTTTCCTTCCTGTTCTCCCATTATACAAGGAGATTGATTCTGGCAGCTGTTACTGGGTCCCATAACACATAAGTTGAGGAATATATGTAAATCTAAGTTCCGAGAAATCAATAATACACATACGGTATTCGGTGCCCATATCTAGATGAATCAGTTCTCATGGCAGTGACAGTCTCCAAAACCCTGGCATTCTCCGTACCATTTCACAATTTGTTTCACAACTTCGGAAGTAAAACAGAGTGAAGTCCTTCAGATGTAAGGAAACACGAGGAGGCACATCAAGTATTGGTTCATGAGCCGACATAGAATGAACCTGGCCATACACAAAATTAAATCAGTCACAAATCTGACCGAGGTATTGCTTGAACTCAAAGCAATGGGTTCAAATTTTCAAACCTTGCAGAAAATTGGACGCTCTGCAATTACAGGCTTCTGAACTTTGTGCATGTTATGGAGACAGTTCACCATCCTAGTCCACTCTCCGGCGAGACCACATTCAAGGTGGGTTAAATTGCAAAACATTGGCATATCATCAGTAAATGGCCACTTATCCTGCATGTTAAAGCACCAAGACAGACTGAAAACTAGGGAACGAAATCTCAAGTGGACCGTAACCCTTTACATCCCAAAGTTTTAGCAGCAAGTGTTTAAGCAAAGCACATGCAGAAAGAAGCATTCCTAAGTTATTATCATCTGCAAAATAAACATCTTCCAAATCCAATACTTCAAGCAAGGCAAATTAACATGAGAAAGAATGCCCACAGTTATTTCGCCACCCAACTTTAAAACCTTAATGCTATTACCAGTGAAAACACTAGAGGGCAACTCATAGTCATCAACCTGCGTGCACAAATGTAGCTCCAGATGTTCAAATTTATTACCAATCAAAGCTTTAATCCACTTGCTGACCTTCCGAAGCCTAAAATCCTCATCACATCCAAAATAATCATACCAGAGAACAAACTTTTTGGCAGCCTTCAAATCCACCAATTTGAGCATTTTGTCTCCAAATCTATGGAAGAATGTTAGCCTTTGAAAGTCTTGACGGTTAAGGTAAAGGGTGGGAAGGGAAAGCCAAAGCGGCCTCCATCTCTTGGATAAGAGACTTGTGGCAACTGCTTCGTTATCAGGAAGAAAAGAGAGAGCACGAAGAAGAATTGAGTCTGGCAAACCACTGATCCTGCCTACTTTTGTTCCGCGCGTTTTGTTTCTGGACGCTGATTTCTCCAGATCCTTTAGCTTAGGCCTTCAGATATCCTATTTTATCAATAGTGGCAACTGCTGCTTTAAATAAACTCAGGTTAAAACGAAGGTTATGTTTTACGTACTGCAATTGACGAAGAAAAGGAATGGCGAATACTGAACAACAAAGGAAAAAGAAAGCATGGTTGGAATAAAAATGAGATTAACTGGCCAGAGAACAATTGTGTGTACCAGTGAGATGATGAGCACAAAAATAATTTTCATCATTCAAGAATGCTCACAGTGAAATTTGATACCATAATCAAGCATATAACTCTATATGGGTGCAGGAACGATAAAGTAAAAGGACGAATATGGACAACATCTAGTTTATAATTTAATTTGAATTACAAACTAAGTCTTGTATTAAGAAATGGGGGGAGTATTTGTTTTTTTTTTTAATGTATTTATTGCCTTGAACCAGTTCTAACCAACTCTTTTTTTTTGAAAAAAATAATTCAGAGTATCCTCAAACTATTTTAGCTTAAAACTAATCTCTGTTGAGCCGAAAGCGTTAAAGTTAAAACCCTCCTAACAAGTACGTTTTTCGATATTTAAATTTATATTCTCTTCCTTGTGAGGGTAAGACCGCATACCATCTTAACTAACATTTTGTTGGTTGTAACCAACTTTTTTATTTACCTAATTTGGTTATTTATGTCTTATAAAAATAAATGAAGGCAGTACGTATATATCAATTTCGCTTCTATAATTAATATTTAAATATGGTTTCTTGTATTTTTCCCCCTCCTTTAGAGCCTTAGTTAATATGAGTGAAATCGCAAATTTCCTTCACTTTAAGACAGATTTAAATACTTTTTTTTTTTTTGATAAATCAATTGAAGCGCCTTGTATTATTTCCCGTGGTCCTATTTTTTTGAGAGTGTCTTGTTCTGAGAACACAAAATTTGTACCAAATTTTTCCTCAGTTGTCTTGCAACTTTTATTGTGTATATGTGTATCTCTTTCCACTTCTTTCTCCAATTTGTTTTTTACTTGTAGCTATGGTTAACAATTTTTTTTTATCTTGATATTATCGTGGAATTAACTATCACGGTCTCCAGTTTAAATATAATACAGAATCTGGATCATGTTTTAATATATAATTTATTTCATGAATTATTTAAAACAATTAATATTCTTTTTTTAAAAAAAAACTATGCATTCTCATATAAGTAATTTAATCACTAAAAAATCTGTTGAATTATCCATATGTCATGACACATGACTTATTGTCATTTCATTCACAAAATCTTGTTATTGTCATGTTGTTTATTTGTTGTGACAAGTTTTAATTATTAATTACTTATGTAGGACTCCATAGTAATTTTTTTTTTAATATCCTTACAAATGTGTTAACATTATTTTTTTCATTAATATGATTTATTTTCCATGTATTTTAGGAACGGTGAAACTGAAATAAAACTAAAAAATTTTAATTACTTCTTCCATCCATAATATAGGTTTTTTTCTCTTAATTTAACTTTTCTAAAATATAAATTTCTTTTAATAGTATTTGGAGTACTTAATATTTTACATCGGGAAACCCCATGGGGTGAAAACGTGAGACGACGGGTTATCATATTTTTATAATTGGTTAGTACATAATTTTTTAAGCATGGGATACACTCACACTCAATTACTCCTAAAGTCAATATGCCGTTGTTAACATATGCGACGGAGGAATGTTTCTTTAGTTTTTTATTTTTCTCAGCTTAATTATTGAAAAGTCACAAGCATGAAAATTAAGAGGCCCCGGCTTTCTATCGTCAGTATTCAATCTCTAAAAGTTCATTTAGAATGACTCATAAAGAATTTTTTAATAATGGTTTATGCAATATAAATACTATTTCTGATTCTTAATATAAGACTTTTATTTAACTTTTATTTGGTCTTAATTATAAGAACTCAATCCACTTTGTCTCTCATATGTATATATTTTTTCTCAAAGTAATCATTCTAATAATAGTAGTTTTAGCCAATAAACTTGATTAAGGATATTTTAGGTATGACAACATATATTTATTATAAATAACTAACTTAATTTATTTTCTTAATCTTTTCAAATTAGTCAATTAGCTCTTATAATTAAGATCAGAGGTAGTATATAAAAAGAGTTTTCTCTTGAGTCACATAAAATATATATATAAAAGCAATTAAGGCCTTGTTTGTCATTACGATTGAAATCATTTATAAACACGTTTCATATAAATCGAAACAAAACTCTTTTCACATATTTATCTCGTATTCCGTAAATCACAATTGAAAAGCTATTTATAAACTATTCCAAATAGCTCCTAAATAAGTCAGTCCAAATAATTTAATCAAAAGTCAATAAAGCGCGCCCATGAGGTGGCAATATGCAAATGACTACATCTCTTGTCACACAAGAAAGATCAAAACATTTTATCAACTAATCAGAGGTGTTTAAGTAAAACTAAACCATGATTTTAATTAAAAATAATTTTACCGTGTATAAAATTATGTCTCAACTTACGTAAAAATATTTTTTAAATTGATTTTGGGTATCCAAACACTCCATTACTCTATAGTGAAAAGCAAAAACATGAATTTGATTACTTATCAACATTAATTCATAACCCATGCATGATCCAATTTCAGGAATGTGACATTAGAAAAGGCAAATTATATCCCAAGGCAACGACACCTTTAAGGTGGTAGAAAAGACAGCATACGCCGAAACAACCAATACAAGTCGCTAATCCTATCACTCGATTGAATTATTCGAAATCTATTCTTCCCTCTTCATTTATGATTATTTCAAATACTGAAAGGTACTTCTAAAAACACGTGTCAATCGTAATTTTATAGTTAAAAAAAAAAAAAAGAGCCCATCTATTCTAATTTTTTTTGCGATTTTTTCATTCTTAATTACGGAATAAATTTAAGGAAAAATATCCATTTAGAAATTTATTTGAGAATTGGTCCCTAGAAATTTTTGAAAGGCTGCGGTCCTTTAGTGTAAATAAATATGGCAAGGAAAAAAGACCAAGATACCCTTAGGTGAACACAATGAAAGATCAATTGCACCTAGAGGGATTGTTATTTACACATATGGATAATATGTTGCCCTCTATTGAAGTTTGGTTGCACCTAAATTTAAGTGAACACAATGAAAGATCAATTACACTTAGAGAGATTTTCATTTGCACATGCAGATGATATGTTATACTCTATTAAAGTTTAATTGTATCTAACCTCAGAGAACACAATAGAAGATATTTAGAGGGATTTTCATTTGCACATATAGATAATATGTTGTCCTATATTGAATTTTGATTACACCTAGCCTCTGGAAACACACTGGGTCGACGATGATGAAAGAACAAAAGAGACGGCGGTGCGAGCGAGCAAGAGTGAGATGAGGGCATTTTGGTTAGCTTTTCCTTTCCCTTAAACGCAGCGTACAAGCCCCACATGCAGACTCTTTCTATTGTAAATATAAGAATTAGTTTAATATTTAATTTGTTTTTAAATGTAGTACTCTAATTTACTCTATCTCTTTTTTTAAAGATAATCCTTATAGTAATTACACATATTAAAAATCTCATCAAACAGTACTTCTAATACGCATAACTAATAAAAGTATTTTAAAAAAATATATTTATTTATTATAAACTCAAGTCAATTAACTCTTGTATTAACCAGATATTTTCAAGTCATCTTTTTGAAGGTTTGTTGTTTAAATCTGTTTCTTTGTTTTTTGGGATCTGTGAGTCTTCTTCTCTTTTGTTGCTCGATCACTAGTGGTGTTTGTATTTTTGTCTTTAGCTTAATTAATAAATTAAATTTCTGCCAAGCCATGTTATGTGTCTCATATAAATGGCCATTTTATTTGGGATCATGCACCAAAGGAATGTGATCCTGACTGTGAGTGTGATACACCTTACTGGTGGGAAGCATCTGACAACGAAGACGAAGATGGATGGTCTTACCCCATCAGATATGTCATCAAAAAGAAGAAGAAGGAGAAGGATACATCTCCTTGTTTCCACAAACATTACCATCATCACCATGATGATGATGAGCATGGTCCGAAACAAAAAGCTAGAAATTGGAAGGCTCATGTCCCTACTATTCCTTCTAGCAAATTATCTCTGTATGATTTGCTAAAAGAAACAGGTCATGAAGATCTCCTCTCCAAACAGAGGCCAAATCCAGTGATTCCTGTCATCCAACAATCTGTCCCGTGTATAGCAATGATGGATCCTTATGAGCAGGATTTTCCTCCCCTTGAAAGAAGAACCAACAGAAACAAAGGTTACAACAAGACCTTTCTCTGTTCCAACAGAAATCTCTCCTACTGGTGAAGCTAGACCAGTCTCAGCAACAGAAGAAGTTCTCAACTGGTAGACCCAGAATGCAATTGGCCAGAATAGAACCTTGACAAAGATTGATTCAAAGCTTGACCTGCTAACTCTTAGAACTGATACTTTAACAAGCAAGCTTGACCAAGTCTCTGATCAAGTGAAACAGCTCTATATGACTCTATCTTCTCAGGCTTACCAACTAGATATAGATCTGAAGCGATTTATTGAGAAAGGGTATATTGGACCAGAATTTACCAGGAAAGAGCAAGAACTGTCACAAATTCGAAAGGATTTGCAAA
The DNA here is from genome assembly GCF_004799145.2 of Neltuma alba. Taxonomy (NCBI): domain Eukaryota; kingdom Viridiplantae; phylum Streptophyta; class Magnoliopsida; order Fabales; family Fabaceae; genus Neltuma; species Neltuma alba. Next base: position 125,942 of record NW_021635827.1, on the reverse strand, counting down.
GGATCGAGTCAGACATCGCTAAAGATCATTCACAAACCATCTATGACCCTTATCCGTCTTACCCCTCTAGTTTCCAACCTCCTACATATCCAATATCACCTCCCTCTTATCCCAGACAATCTGATTACAGCAAGGTTTTCAAAATGTCTTATCCTATTTTAAGACAGTTGAGAAAATCTCGACAACCGACTCTTTTATCTGTCCAACCAAATCCTCCTCCCAGACCTCCAGTACGACCACCTCACTTCTCCTTATCTGAAAGACTTTTCTACCTATCATCCTCATACACTAAACCTATTGAACCAACACCATCCTCTCAAGGAGTTGTAATAAGAACTCCGCCATCATCTCCACCAAAACAAACTTCTCTTCTAGATAGAGAAAAAGGAAAAGAAGTTGATGATCCAAACAAAACCATAGCCACTTTCCAATCTGTGGATAAGGACCGGTCATCAACAGATGGAACCTCTGAAACTGAGTCTGATTCCTCCATTGAATACAGTTCTAACTCTGATTCTGAGACATATCGTGCTGATATCTCTAAGGTAGCAATGGTCCAACCAGATTCTATAGTTGAAGATCCTATTGATGAAGAACCATCTGTCCCTCATACGTCTGAGCCAAGAAGAACAGACTATAAACCTACCACAGGTCCATGGTTCACTTTTGATGATGTTTCTCTAGAAAAATGGAGAGACAGACTCCATGAGTTTGGAGCATGGATTGACCTACAGTTGGCCAGGCATGATGCAACTCTTGAGGAAGTTCTCACAGAATTCCTCTCAAGACTAACAGGAATACTAAGAGAATGGTATCAAAGTCTCAGTGATTACCAGAAGATAGCAACAGCCGGAGTTGATAATGCAGGAACTCTTCTGGGACTCATTCACAAAGAATTCATTGGTGATTTCCAGATCATTGACAAAAGGTATCGCCAAGAATATTTTGAAATGAAATGTTGTTCCTTAGACAAAAGAGATTTGCAAAAACATTTCCAGAGAATGTCTGAAAAATACTACATGCTTGGAGGAGCTAATGATGTCAACCTCAGGCATATTTTTGTTGCCTCTCTTCCAGATGAACTGTAACCAGAACTTCATAGAGCTATCAATGCACTCCATAGAAACATGGCTGACATTTCTCTTGGAGAAATATCTCAATTGGCATTAGCAACTGTGGATAAGCTCTGTGAACAACAGAAGTTCTTCAAAGGAATGCTAAAAGGACATTCAAAACTCAGACATGCTTGCAAGAAACTGCATCTGAAGATAAAATGTAAAAATGATAAAGATTGCTCTTGTTCTACCAAGAAAAAATCTCATTATCGCCGATTCAGACATCCAAAGGGTTCTTATTCCAGGAGAAGATCCAGAAAGCCTTTCCTAAGATATTTTAAGAGGCGTAGGCCATATTCAAAGAAATCTGACCGATGTTATGTATGTAAGAAAAAAGGACACTTTGCAAAAAGTTGTCCTAACAAGACAAAAAAGGATGTGAAGATGCTGGAACACTTGCAGACTGTTCTAATGATCAACAAAGATGAAGATATAGAATATGTGGTTGAAGAACAAGATGCTCAGGATAAAGAAACACAATATGTTCTTCCTTTCTCTAAAGATGAAGAAACTGATTCTGAATCCTTATCCCAAGAAGATGATGATCCTCAAGGGTATTTATATTCCCTTGAACAGCCTGTGCATCCGTCTTCTTTCCTTGGTTCCCTGGCTTCTCAGCCAGATCACAACAAAGTCACTCCCAAACCAAACGTCAAAATTCATATCCTTCCAGGAAGAAATGGAAAGCCAATCCCTGTTATTGCTTTTATTGATACTGGAGCCTGCAGAACCATCATGAATCCTGATATCCTTCCTTCTGAAGCATGGATCTCTTATGATCAATTTTTCCTTACTGTTGATTCAAAACCATTCAAGATTAACTGGATTACTCGCAGGAAGATTGGTATTCAATTCTTTCCAGGATGTGTTCTATGGATGAAAGTTCTTGGTAGTGATCTCTCGAGGAAAGATATTCTTATTGGATTTGATGCTTATTATCATACTAGGAATCTTCAAGTCTTGCCTAAAGGAATTAGATATAAAAATTTCTTTAGTGCATATACTGAAATTCCTAATCTCTTTGAGATCCAACAGGCACCACCAGGATATGAAGATATTCGAGATCATCTTCTCAAATTTTGCGCTGATAGTCATCAACAGTTCTCCCATCCATTTCCATTATGGAAAAATCAAGATTTCTTCATAAAACTCCCTTTCAAGAAAAATGAAGATATCAATCCTACAAAAACCTCTCATCCAGGAATGAATCCAGAAGACCTCAAGCTCGCCAAAAAGGAATGTGCTGCACTTCTCAAACAAGGCCTTATTGAACCAACAAAATCTAATTGGCCTTGCCAAGCATTCTATGTTGAAAAAAGATTAGAAATCAAAAGAGGGAAGAAAAGGTTAGTCATTGACTATAAGCCTCTTAATATTTTCCTTCGAGATGACAAATTCCCTTTACCAAAGCCCAGTTCACTTACAGTCCATCTTAGGGATGCAAAAATATTTTCCAAGTTTGACCTCAAAGCAGGATTTTGGCAATTGGGTATCCACCCAGAAGATCGACCCAAAACTGCTTTCTGTATCCCAAATGCCCAGTACCAATGGACTGTTATGCCATTTGGGCTTAAGGTCGCCCCATCATTGTTCCAAAAGGCTATGACCAGAATCTTTGAACCTATGCTTGATGACCTCCTCATTTACATCGATGACCTTTTACTTTTCTCAAAAGATGAGGATTCCCATAAACTTTTATTAACCCAGTTCGGGGAAATAATTGAAAAATATGAGATTATGTTGTCGGCAAAGAAAGGAGTTGTATCGACTTCCTTGTATAATACTAGTGTGCTTTCCTCATGAGTTCTCTCTAAATTTCTCTCTTCTTCTGAAAACCTCACTTATAATGTCTTTCTTCTGTCGCTAGAGATTCTAAGTATGCTCTGCACTTGCCTCTTTAAGAGGATCCTGTGCATCAGAAAATAGAATCTGACCACGATCCATGAAGGAGTGTTTAGTGACAATCTTTCCAGTTATCCTAGCTCTGGTATTCAAAGCTGAGAGTCCTAACATGGCCCGTTGATGAGTTGAGAATAAGTGGCCTTATCTGGACTAAAGCCTTGAATATCATACTATGTTAGCTTGGTCCGGTTCAACTAACGCACCCGAGTTGTTATAAATTCAAGGCTTTAGTCCTGAATTTAAAAATATTAAATTACTTCTAATTTGGAACTTCTTAAATTTTGTCCTATATTCTCGTAATAAGATTCCAAGAAAAGAACATATTGATAAAAAAAAAAATTTATAACAACTACAAAGCTTATAATTACAAGTTTTAAAATAAGAAATGATAAGAGTTATTTTAGTTGCTTAATGTTATAAATATAATAATATTTTTATGGATATCCATATATCTCCTATTATCTCCTATAATCTCTAATATCTCCCATTATCTCTATATTTCACAATTATCTCATATTATTATGTAATCTGTAGATTATATCAAAGGTGTAAAGCTGTGCCTAAAAATAGAAGTCATATATAATGTATTGAGCACTTGAATGGAATGAGAAATACTCTTTCTTGTTGATCCTCTCTTCTTCTATATGATTCTTCTCTAAATTTCTTCTTTTTTTATAACACGTTATCAGCAAGAAGCCCTAACCAAGGTGCGTATGATATACCTTTATATCCCAATATAATTTTAGAGCATCATCTCTATTATTTTTCTAGAGTCTCTTTTGCTTTGGTCAAATAAAAATATCTCGAGCATCACATATATGGTGTTTCAGAGTATCCATGTTCTTATTCAATTTATCTGGGATAATCTAAGCCATTATATGAAATTAAAGAGATTATCTACCGTTTTATTAAACGTCGTATTTCATGGCTATGATTGGAGATTTTGCTTTACTTTTTAGTGCTACAATTTAATTTTGATATAGATATTATACCTTCTGAACTAATTATGATGAGAGGATTCTTTTCCCTCTCCTTCTTATTGACCTGACGTCACTATTTTAATGGAATCCGAAGTTTCAATAGATACTAGCAGTATCCTTAAAGAGTTACCATCTAAAGTTAAATGACCAGAAGCCATATAATTCTAAGTTTTCATCTCATTGTAATTAAATGACCAGAAGTCATATAACTCCGATTTTCCATTCTTTTTAAATTAAATGGCTAAAAACCATATGATTTTGATTTTCTATATTATTGCCAGAAGCTATACAACTTTGATTTTTTATCTTATGGCTAGAAGTAGAGGTGGGAATCAGGGCCAGCTCGGCCCTTCAGGGCTAGCGTGCTAAAAAGGGTCCAGCTTCCACTGCTGAAATTTTAAAAATACCTCAATTTGCTAAGCACGACCCTTAAACTACAAGGCTCAGGGCCGGCCTGCGGGCTTTTGGCCTATTTAAGGAAAAAAAATGCTTTTTTATATATTTCTCATATTTTTTATAAAAAATAAAAATAAACCAATGAAATTGTTAATAAAAGACATAAATATGAATAAAATTAAGTCACAAATACAAAATATCATCATATATAAATATCCATCAACATCTAAGAACATCTAAAACATTCATTAACAAGATAACAACATCCAAAAGTTTTATTTATAGTGCAATTGTGCAATAAACAAACACTATCATTAATCTTTTGAAACTCATCATCACTATAATCAATTACTCTTCTTCATAAGTATGCTTTTTTTCCGTAACAAAAATATCAAGTTTTTCTTCTTTATAGGAATTTTACTTTTAAATTTTGCAATCTAGCTATTATTTTATTTTAATGTGAGAAACATTATTGTTGAAACTCATGAATTTTAATTCAAATTATAGAATCACGAGTTATATAAGTATAAAAATACTCTATTATTAAATATATATATATAATTTAAAAATATCAACGCATATAATATAAATCAAATCATTATTAAAATCCAAATTAACTCATTTTTTAAAATTTTAATTGGATAAATTATTGTCTCAAACTAAATAAATCAAATCATTCTGTAAAATTTAATTTTAAATTGATAATAATAACTAAATATTTGAAATATTATTAACAATGTAAAAAATTAATAATATTAGAATTATATAAAAAATTTAAAAAAACAAAAAAAATTATAAAATGGCCTAAATGGGCCGGCCCTCAGCCCTCCATTGCTTATTTCCTATTTGAGGGAAAAAATTTCAAACCCGGCCCTCATAATTTCAGGGCTTAAACGGGTCGGCTCGAAGGGCTCGGCCCGTTTTCCTGGCTCTAGCTAGAAGCCATATATATATGGCTAATTCTCTTTTTTTTTTTAAATGGCTTAAAGCCATAAATATTTGATATTTTATCTTATTAAACAACCAAAAGTATTTAGGTATAAATTTTTCATCTTATGACTAGAAGCCATATATATTTGATTATTGTTATCTTATTAAATGGTTAGAAGCCATATAATTTGAATTTTCTATTTTATGTCCAGAAATCATATATATTTAATTTTTTTTATCTTATTAAATTGCTAGTTGCCATATAACTTTGATTTTCTGTCTTATGGTCAGAAGCCATATATATTTAAATTTTTTTTATCTCATTAAAAGGCTAGAAGCCATATAATTTGTATTTTCTATTTTATGGCCAGAAGCCATATATATATTTAATTTATCTTTATTTATATATATTATGTTGAGTTTCCTATTTTAAGGCTAGAAGTCATATATATATATATATATATATATAATCTTTCTATATCTTCTTAAATAGTTTGCATCTATATAACTTTGATATTATATCTTATGGCTAGAAGACATAAATATTTAATTTTTTTTTGTTATTTTATTAATTGGCTAGAAGTCATATAACATCAAATTTTTATCTTATAGTCAGAAATCATATATCTTTAATTTGTTTATTTTGAAATTAAATAGCTAGATGTCATGTATCTTTAGTTTCTTTATTAAATGGCCTGAAGCCATATAGTTTTGATTATGAAAAGAATTATTATATGGTTTGTTTATAAAAGAAAAATTATGACAATTAGAATTATAAATAATGCAGCCCATAAAACTAATGACTATATAGTGAAGGATGTGTTGGTAAAAGAGTTTACCTTTTCTTTTTATTTCATGTTGCATTTAATTAATTTAAAATTTAACTTTTATTTTTGTCTTATTCTCATATATTCTTGACATTCAATTTGATATTTATTAATATTATAATTTCCTATTACTAAATAGCCAGCAGCCATTACACTCATGTTATTAAATGACATGAAAATAATAACTTATGATGTTTTAAAGGCCTCAAAGGCTTATGGTTCAAATATTAAGGGACACAAATGATTTTTAAAATATATATTTACTATATAGAGTCTTAAAGACTAATAACTTATAAATAGCCTTGAAGGCTTATGATTTAAATCTTCGTAACTATATAGTTTGATTTTAGTCCTTATAAATCTTTTCAGATTTTTGTTGGATTTATAAATTTATGAATAAGTTTTGAAACATTACATAATATATACAAAGAAGTGAAGTTTTTGAATAACGAAATATCTAAAAAAATTTATGTTTTGAAAAAAAAATATATACTTCGTACTTTGAAAAAGCATAACAAGAAGTAAAGTATATCATATAGTGAAAAAACAATATATGTTAATTCCTGAACAATTATATATAGCATTTTCTAAAAAAACTATATATAATCAAATAATTGATATAGTTCTAGAAGAACTAATAACAAAAAGTTAATATAGTTTCTGAAAAACTGGTAATTGATAATGAAAATTATGACCCGCAAACATATATAGTATAGAATATTTGTTTATTAAAGGGTCTTAAGGTGATAGCACAATTGGATTGAAATTCATTATTATATCTGAATTAGGAAATATTTGGATTTCCAAGTTAAGGATATGTTATTAGCTTACTATATACTAGTCACTCTATTTGAAATATAAAAATAAGAAAAATATGTTTATATGACTCATACTTGAGGGGAATTGTTGAAATACAAGCATGAATTATGTTGGATAGAATTTTTTATTATTAATATTAATGTCATTTCTTATATATCATATTCTTTTTTAAAAAAGCTCTAGAAGAGTTAGTAGCGCTCAACCTTTCATGAGTACACAAGTTTTTACCATTGGATAGAAAATGAAAAATAACACTCTAAAAGAGCTATATCATGATTTATTATCCTGAAAATAAAATCTATAATTGATAGCATATTCCTTATGAAATATTAAGGTGAAAAATGAATAATACGACATGGTAACAAGAAGTTTACTAATAATTGAGAATAATTTTATAATAAACCAGAAGTTTATGCATTTATAGTTTGGCATGATCGGTTAGATCATCCCAGATCATAATGATGCAAAATATCATAAAAAATGTGCATTGTCATTTATTAAAGAACCAGAAGATTTTTTAAAAATGATATATGATTCAAGAATTTTTATGTGTTGTTTGTTCTCAAAAAAACTAAATAACAGAACATCATTAGCTAAGCTCAAAATCAGATCCGTACAAATTTATAATATATCAACTTTATATATGAGCCTATTTAGACACCATGTGGACCAAAGTAATACTTTATAAGTGAAAGATGTATCTATAAAATGGTTACAGGTGTTTATAATCAACTTGCAACCTAAAGTTTACAAATATGTTCAGATAATAACATTGAGTACATAAGTTCTTGATTATGAAATTAATATGATTCTCGTTGAGGTTGCTAGTGATTGTTCCTCATATTGCTAATGATTATATACTTAGCAAAAGCCTCCGTAAGTAGCTAGATCAAAGTTTAGGAGAACAGAATTCCCATTTGAGTGTTGTGATGATTGATTTTATATATTTTTGCACATAAGTACATCAAGCCAACAATATATTGTGAATTCTCTCATTATAATTGGCTTTTGGTCAGGAGTCAGATATTTTTCATCTTAAAATGTGCAATATCTATTATTCTACCGCAATAATACACATAGATGGATATTAAAAGTAAGTTGGGATCACTGTTGGATAAGAATATTCTTATTCTTATTTGTCTTTAAATGAAACAAAATAATGTTTCTAAATGATATTTATGGATTTGTGAGACCTACATTACATGTTCCCAATATGAAGGGGAGAAAATGTGTAGCTGGAAAAAAAACATATAAAATGCATTTTCATATCAAATGTAGATCCTCAAATATAGTAGTATGAACTAAAAGTTCATAAAGTATTGCATTCGTAAAACATTACTAATATCTGCCAGATGCAATTACTGACCCAAATAAGAATTCTTAATTCTTATATTCCAACTAAAAGTGCTCCTATTTTTAAGACATGCTAAAAGTATGAGAGTATGATTGGTTCCAAAAGAAAAGAAAAAAGAACAAATGACCATGATGATCATGCTAAGGAGGCATGAATTGCAAAAGAGATTAAGACATAACTGTTTGACCCTTGAAGAGGTTTAAGTGTCTGAAAGCAATAAAGAGATCTCAATATGTTATGTCGTAAAAGAAAAGAGGACCGATAAAGCAATAAAATTGTCGACAATAATTTTATTAATGATATCATGTGATCAAATGAGGATCTTATATATAAATTTGTCATGAGATACAGACAAAAAAATGGTTGGCCAACAGAAAAGAAAAGACGCAATATAACAAGGACTTGTGTATCCCTAACCCACACACTTGAAATATAATGTTAGTATCATGTAAATAGACATTTATACAATAAAAGAGAAATAAAGTTTTGTGGTGGATTAAATTACATGTCTTATCAATCTGGCAGTCTACTAATAAATAAAGTTTTCTTCATATGCATTTTAGAAATAGATAACTATAACGTATAACTCACTTTATAGTGAAATTTTGTATAAATCACTGAAGGATTCAAATCCTTGAATAAATTCAAACGATCCAATACATGAATAAATATAGATCATAATGTATAAAAATCCTTGAAGGATTTAAGTTTCTAGAAGAATACAATTATGTTCTCAAGTACACTATTCAAGTAAGTCTCTATATGAGACAGATGTGGTTAATATCGACTGGACTTGTTTATTTGTGAAAGGATTCAAAATCAGTTTATTATCAGTACTATTTATGATAATAATCTCTAAACCCCTAATGAGTTTTCAAAAGCTGCGAATTACTTAAAAAAAAAATTGAAATGAAAGCTTTCGGAAGAATACATATGGATAAGTCACATCTATTATATGGATAAGCAACATCCATTATATGTTTTGGTAGTTGCAAGATCTTTAGATATAGACGAAAGATCGATTTAGACCTCCAAAAGGTAATGAATAAACACTTGGTCTAGAAGTACCATATCTTAGCGTCACTGAAGTATTTATATATCTATCTAGCCATACAGAATCTGAGCTATCGTTTGCTGATTAGCATGATTTTTTTTTTATCAACATGAAGATGTTGGAATGAAGTTAAAAATATTCTTCGTTACTTTAAGGATACCATGAAGGTAATATTATTTTATCTGAAGGTACACAAGACTAATATTAATGGCTATATAGATAAAGTATTCTTGTTTGATCCTTATGTCAAGAGATCATGGTATGATCCACGTGTGGATAAACCATAAAAAGACTACTCATCTCATGATTTTCAGAAGATTATGAAATTCATATTTGACATTTTTATCTCACCGCAATGTTTGGAAGGGTTGTTTGTTATATTAGACTTTGCAGGCTCGAAGATGTCAATTGATGTTGCCAAAAGAGGGAGTTGATACATGCTGTACTCTTTTTTCCTTGTCTATGGTTATATCCCATTGGGTTTTACTAGCAAGGTTTTTAATGAGGCAGCATTACATAGTGTATCAATGAATGATGTACTCTTTTTTCTTTCACTAGGTTTTTGTCCCACAGTGTTTTTCCTAGTTGAAGTTTTTTTAACGAGGCATATTCATATATATTGGACATCCAAGGGGGAGTGTTATGAATATAATAATATCTTTGTAGATGTCCATATTTCTCCTATATCTCTTATAATCTCTGATATCTCTCATTATCTCTATATCCCACGATTATCTTATATTATTATGTAATTTGTAGATTCTATCAAAAATGTAAAACTGTGCCTATAAATAGAGGCCATGTATAATGTATTGAGCACACTTGAATGAAATGAGAAATACTTTCTCTTGTTGATCTTCTCTTCCTCTGTATGATTGTTCTCTAAATTTCTTTTTTATTTATAACACTTACTTGTTTTTAGGACTTTTTAGCAACTATCTTCCTCTTTTAAAAGTCATAATCATTCCCTCCTTCTAAAATGAATACAAGTATTTAAATTTCATTAAATTAAACAAATTTCTCTCAATTTTTATAACTTACGTAGATATCCATTGAAAAAAAATTATAAACAAAATTCAATTTTGTCTAAAATTATAATTTATTTAAAATTTGGGCACAAACTTTAGTTAAAGAAAAAATTCCAATTAAATTTTATTAAAATATTAAAATACAAAATTAGACCTACATTTTTAAAAAAATTCCTAATCCGGCTAACAAGGTTCATTAAGAATTTCTGAATGTTACTAAAAGTTCATAATGCTCCTATGTAAGTAAAATGAGTTGTTATCTTTATATTTTTCTCCCTCACAAATTCTTTTTCCTAAAATATGAAAATAGCAAGTCTTTTAGGACATGATAAGAAATTACAACGCTCTCTTCAATCTATAAAGAAATTCTTGTATATTTCCCATGTGCCACCTCACGTATCCTCCGACTAATAAAAAAAACAACACCTCAGCAAAGTTTAATCCTAGCTGCCAACACCAATCTTTTCTCTGTTTTCAGTTTTTCACCTTTCTATTTTCACAAATTTGATTTTCTCTTTCTTCTCCCTTCTTCCATCTAATCAATTAAAAAAATCTATTTGGACAATTGTTTTAAAAAATTAGAACTAGTTAATGAAAGTAACCAAAGTCTGCAATTAAAATCTTTCTGTTATCGCATGAAAATCTGTAATATCGCATAGGAATCACATTGGGTCTTACTTCACATTACTTATCTAAGATTATTCTTTCTAATTAATAACTAGTTGATAAGAAGAACGTCTGATAGTAAATTAGTACATATTGAATTTTAGAAGTTCAAAGGAAGCATGCAGAGAGATTAGGTTGTTTCTTCATTTCACTTTTGATACGTTCATACTAAAAGTCATTTTCGCAGGCCCAAGTAAAATAACACCAAAGTACCTCCCTCCAAATCAAGAAACTTCCAAGGCTAGCAGAACCCAATCCCATAACAAAAAGTTGATGAGGGTTATGCAAACAAAGTATCAAGAAAACATAAATATAATTTTATCAAAACTCCACCATTACTCGTCATCATAAATTTTATCATTTCAAGCTCACTTTCATTACCCCCAAAGTTATGAAGAGTGAACTGCTTCAGATGTGATGAAACACAAGGAGGTACATCAAGTATTGGTTCACCAGCTGGGAGAAGAAGAAATAATCTGACACAATACAAAATTCAAGTTAAAAACCTAATAACCGAGTCATTCCATCACAGAAATAAATAAATAAAAAAAGCTCGTTAAAATCTTTAAACCCGGAAAATTACAAGCTTTTGAAGTTTGGGAGAGTTTTGGAGAGAGTTCAGCATCTTAGTCCACCCATCAGCAACACATTCCAAATGAGCTAAATCGTAAAGCATTGGCATATCATCACCACGTGGCCTCGTACCTTCCAGGTCATTTATGTGGCAATACTAAAACAGATTGAAAATTAGGGAATGGAATCCCAATGGGAAAAAGAGAAAAATTAACTTATGATATGAGATTCATACCTTGGGCCGATATAAGCTTAGAAATGTAACATTAGAGAAAACATTCAATGGAATTAGAGATTGTGGAGCTTCTGCAGTGACCAAATGATTGAGTCCTCCAATATTAAGTGGATGGTCATGATGGTCTACATCCAAGATGTCAGGTACAAACTCATAGACCAATTGCGGCTTCAGCGTCATAAATAGCTTCAGATGAGGCTTATCTGGCTCCAAATCTTCCAAATGTAGCTCCAAATGTTCAACTTTGCTCGTAATCACAACATCAATCCACTTGCTAGTCTTGTTAGGTCCAAAATTCTCGCCAGGTTTGAGATAATCAAACCAAAAAACTACTTTTTTTGACATGATCGATGGAATAGGGAAAGACTTTGAAAGTTTTGACTATCAAGTATTGTTTGATACGAAAAATTGAAAATGAGGGATAGGAATTGAGATTGAGATTGAAAAAATAGTATTTAGTATAAAAGATTACTTATTATATGAGATTAGACAAATCCATCTACACATTCCCCAATCCTACTTCCATGAGTTTGCCTAATTCTATGTAATAAGTAATTATTCATGGTAAAGACTTTTTTAATGATTTTTTTGAATTACAATCATAGTCTCTATCCCTCACTTTTAATACTTAATACCAAACAGGACCTTAAGGTTTAGGGTGGGAAGGAAAAGCCAGAGTGGCCTCTACCTCTTGGACAAGAGGCTTGTGGCAACTGCTTCATCAGCAGGAAGAAAAGAAAGTATATGAAGAAGAACCGAATCTGGCAAATTACTGATAATGTCACTCATTTCTACTGTTTTCCTGTGCCTTTTTCTTGAGGACATACCGAGGACGAACAAGGGGGAGACGAGAGACACTGGAGCAGAAAAAGAAGGATTAAAACTGGAGAGCAAAAGGAAAAAGAAAGAGAAGCGAAAAGAAATGAGATTGAATGGCGAGAATGGTGAAGAAGTGATTTTGTAGAAGTCTTTGTTCTGATGTGCAGGGCAGCAATTATGGGTAGGAAAAATGTAATGATTTTAATGCTAATATATATATATATATATATATATTTATATATATATTGGGATATATTCCGACTTCCCGACAGCCAACGCATAAATTTTTTTATTTTTATTATAAAATGTTTCTATCACTGTACTTGTATTTATTTCTTTTCTAAAATTATATTTTCTTCCCTCTTATTTTTTCAAAAAGAAGTTTTAAACTTTTCTTTGATTTTCTTTGGCAGAATGCAGTGATTGAATTTTGCACATAAAAGTAAGGATGAAGAACGTTGGGGAGTTCAAGGGATCCATCCAAAGATGCATAAAGTGCATTGAATTTTGCTCATGAAGTGTCGGCATTTGGAAAAACTCTGTGTACAATTGAATGAAGTAAATTAATGTTTTCAAAGAAGAATAATGAGTAGCATGAACATGAACAGCCAAATACTATGTACTAGTAATATCCAGTTGTCCCAAAAAAAAAAACTATGTACTAATAACAACAACGCTGTTTAAATATGATGCGAACAAGTTCAAAGAAAATTGAAAATATGATGCATTGCAGTGGGGAGTTCAACTGTTCAAGACTTCATGATGACAATTTAAACCATGTTGAAAAACTGTACAAGCTCCATAATAAATGCAGATTGTAATTGTGAATATGCTCAATAACTATTTGAATTACTTACATATTAATTACAAATATTTATTTGAACTATTTTTTATATTTAATTCAATAAATCAATTACAAATACCTTACTTCTTTTTATAAGCTCTAACCACAATCATTTCTTTGTCCTTAAATATAACCAACATTTATAAGTTATTAGTAATTTTCAATTTTCCTCTTATTAAAGACTTATTTTAATAGTTAATATGTTTAATTTTTTGTTTTTCAAGACATAATTTTCTAGATAATAAATATTTTCTATATTATATTTTAATATAATCTCTCTCCATCATATATTCTCTCTTTTTTATAATTTTTTACTATAATAATTTTCTTTCTTTTTTTGGTGAAATATTATAATAATTTTCTTATGGATCATATTTAGGTCAAGTTCTTCATATCCATTATGTTAAGTTTTCCAATCACACAGAACTAAATAATATAAGTAATATAAAAGATTAATTATAAACTTACCTGGAAAAGAATAAAATACATAGTTATGTGTGATTGGAGAACTTGACACAATGAATATAAGTAATTTGATCTAAGTATTTTTTTTTATTCTCTTTCTTATACTCCATTCCCCATAAATAAGGGTATTTTACAAAAAAAAAAATTAATTTTTACACATTTATTGTTTTTAACTAATTTTTTTATTTATGTAGTTTAGTTCAATATTACTTATAAAAAGAGACGGAGGGAGTATATGATAAGTGAAAGGAGTATATAGTTTTTTTGAGTAAAATCCTTAGACCATTTTAGTTAAGTAATTGTTTATTCTTTTTATAGATTTTGAATATAATAACAAAAATATTTTTGAATAGGTAATTGTCATGAGATCGACAACCACCAATTAATCTTTCATCAAAATCTTATGGGCAAATTCAAAAACAACAAACTGAAATTAATTTAACAGATATGAATAAAATTCAAGAAAAAAATAAAATTTTGTCATATTATTATAATTATTGAGATAAGATAGGCAGAGTATATCTACAGAAACTGTCATATTGACCTGCTTAACATGATTTTTCGAGGATGTTCATTATACTGACGTTATTACCTTTTTTGGTCTAGTATAATTATTTTTCAATTATTAGATTATTAATTTTACGTATCAATCAAGTCTAGATTTTAAAAAAGAATAAAATAAACATTCAAGAGGGAGACTAAGACGTTTAAGAAAACTATAAAATGGTATGTATGATCTCATGGCAAATAACATGTCTGGTTGATTCGTTAGTCCCAATACTTTACTTCATAAAGGCTTATTATTGTTAGATTGACATTAAGGATCTTCAACTCATATTTGTGACTTTTTTATTGAAGAAAAAAGTGGAATAGATCAATACATGGATCTTCAATTCATTTTTTATAATGATGATGATGATAAAAACATTGTGAAACAATATTCTCTTTGAGAAAGTACAATAATCGAAATAAGCTCTATCAATTATAGTACTCTAGAAGAATTATACTCTTAAGTTGGAAATTTATTAAATTTTAAATGAAAGTTAATTAAATTTAAGGTTTTTCTTGGTCTGTGTGAAACATGCTAGAAGTGCTTTATAAATAGAGGTAGAAGAGTATATGTTAATCAAATAGTAAAGACTTCAAATTTTCCCAAAGTAGATAGAAGGGATAAATTCCAAAAAGGAATGAGACTAAATTTCGGCAATTCACTTCAACAAAGGCCTGCAATCCACTGAACTTATGGGCACAGTGATATTTTTTTTGAGGTTCTTGTTCTTCCAAGTTACTCTTGACAAAGAAGACCTGCTAATTGAGATGATTCTGAAGACCCTTGCATTCTTCATACTATATCTTGCAAGCTTGAATTCGTTATTATTGCCTATTGGCTAGGTAGTTGCCAAGATGAAATTTCTTTAACTTCGATGAAACTGAGGAACATCACCTGTCGGTTCAAAGCTTCCCCTACAACAAAGCCATCCAAACGTATGTAATAAAGTTAGGATTAACTAACGAGATGGTAATGAACACAAAAGAAATGTTGAAAATCAACAGACCATATGAATCACAAGAATTTCAAGCTTGGGACAGCTTTGAAGATATTTCAATGTTGTTTCCCAGTCATGAGAATATTCTTCGAATTCCAAGTAGGTTAGATTATAAAATGTAGGAACCTCAGGGCTGATGAGTGGTAAATTATGCTGCAAGAGGAAGGCCAAACAAAGCTAAAGATTGAGCTATATTGAAGCTGTGAATGAATATCACCAAAAAGAAAATGTGCAAATGAAAAACAATAGCATACATTTACTAATATCATCAGAAACCATACCTTATGTAAGCATAGAAATTTAACATTAGACAATGCTTTCAATGGAAGTAGAAATTGCGGAACTTCTCAGTGACCAAATGGTTAAGTGCTCCAATGCAAGCAGAGAGTGAAAGTTTACTTCCAAAGATTGTAATACCAAGTGTTTAAGCAAATCACATGCAGAAAGAAGCATTTCCAAGCTTCTAACATTTGAAAATTTAACATATTTCAAATGCAATACTTCAAGCAGAGGCAAATTAACATGAGAAAGAGTGCCAGCCACTGTTAGTTCTCCCCTCAACTTTAAAACATTAATGTTATGAGCAGTGAAAACACTAGAGGGTAACTCATAGTCATTCTTCCTCCGGTACAAGTGGAGCTCCAAATGTTCAACTTTATTACTAATCACAGCATTCATCCACTCGCTAAACGTCTGCGGTCTAAAATACTCACAAGATTTAAAGTATTCACACCGAAGTACGAACTTTTTAACAGATTTCAAATCTACTAATTCGATCATTTTGTCTACGAATTGATGGAAGAATGTAAACTTTCAAAATTTTTGAAAGCCACAGTGGTCTCCATGTCTTGGATTAGAGGCTTGTGGCAACTGCATCTTTAGCGGAAGAAAAGAGAGAATATGGAGAAGCAAAGATTCTGGCAAACCGCTGATCCTGTCCCACATTTCTTCTGTTATGCGCATTTGTTTATGGACACTGGCAGCTCAGGCCTTTAGAGATCCTTTTTTTGTCATTTGTGGCAACTGTTTCTTTGAATGAACTGAGTTTGAAATGAAGATTATGTTTGAAGTTTGAACATCACAACGGGCATGGCAATTTTATGTTATAAAGAAAAAACTGATGAAGAAGAAGAAGAATATTGAGGAAGGAAAAGAATGGCCAATGGCTCTACAGTTGCCTGAAGACATGCGAGTTTGAAAGTAGATATATTCCTCACGTTTTTCTAGTCTCTATTGATGACTGGAAAACGAGTAGTTCAAAATCAACGAAGTTTCGATGAAAATTATTCAATACTAATTTATACTTCTCATGTTCTATTTACAGGGTAGAGATATAAGATATTTTTTTGTTCTATTTATAGAGTACTGAGAAAAATTTTTTATATAAATGTACAATTTTATCCTTCATTTATTATTGTGTTGATTTTATTTACATAAAGTATAATATATATTAAATAAGAATAAATTTAAAAATTTATTAAATTTTAGATAAGAATTAATAAAATTTAAGATTTTTCTTACTATGTGTTAAATACGTTGGTTATAAATACGAGAGGAGTAATTTGTATGATATTCACCGAAAAAAAAAGTGTGCTAATTTTTATCGTACTAGTACCACCAATTAGTAGATAACAACACACATGCGGGGTCATAGTTATATTATGACTTATAGAGTACTCAGTCCTAGTAAGTAGTAATTGTGACTACTGCTGATGCTCAATTCTATTCTTGATTGTTTTTTACTTATGTAATTTTATCTCTGTCTTTTTTTATTAATTTTCCTTTTGATATTTAGGTGCCATTTAATCAGGAATAAAATTACGTCCCTAAAAGAATAAAAATAAAATTGCACGTAAAAAATGAGAAGTAAAATTTTAATCTTATCATAAAAAAAAGACTGATATGATGTCAATTAATGTTTGCATAGAAAAGTAATGATTAAAAAAAAATGAAATATTGTTCCAATAAATGTGTGCTAATAATAACAACGCTGTTTTTGAAATGAAATTAATTTTAATTATTTTTCTTAAATTGTATGGTTTTTTTTTTTTTTGAGAGTGTCTTGTGATAGAAGAACAAAATTTGCAGCAAACATCCCCCGAGTTGATATTGCAACTTTTATATTGTATCCATCTGATATCTCTTGTTTAACTTTAATTTAATTCTCATTTTTAGTTATGTTAAGCCTTTTTTTTCCATCTTCATATTGTGAAATTAACTGATCACTACTTTTATTTTAAATATAAGACATATTTTGAAAAGTTTAATATTTTAATAGAGTATATAAGATATTTCTATGAATTTTTAAGGATAACGAATGCCATTTTGAAGTCAACATACTCCTTTGTTGGTGCGGACATTACTCAACAGATATGTTAGAAATTTGATGGTTTTGTGGTAAAACTAAAAGAGCTAATAGCTGTGATTTGTGAAGGTCCAAATCTTTCAAACCAGAGATCTTCCGCTTCCTGACTATTTTTTACCAATGTATATCTTGGTACTTCCTTAATTTGTTTATTTTTCAATATATAGACCTAAATTAAGGGATTGAAATTTGGTTTTCCATTCCATTTCTCCCCTTAAATATTGTCATAAGAAAATGCATTTTTTGCTAGAAGTATTTTTAAGAAATTAATTACCCCTATAAGTTTTTTGTTTATTCGGATCTAATTACGCCTATAATTTTGCCACAATAAACTACAATTATAAAAGCGACACCTTTCTTTCTTTCTTTTTTAAAATATAAGTGTGAAACCATTTGAGAATATATCCAGAACAGATTTTTTTCCCGCCAAATAAATCATGAACGTCCAAGAAAAATCGGACTGTTCTTTCTGCAGGCTACTCCCTCCCATTCAAAATATAAAATAAACTTTTTTAGAAGAATTTATTTTTTTATAAGATAACATTCATTTATTTAAATATTTAACAAGTTATTTTAATTTTATCCCTAACATATTAACTGTAATTTTATTAATTCATTTATTACACCTTTTACTTATTTTCTTAGTTAATACGGGCAAATTTGAGAAAGAAAATATATGCCATACATATTTATTAGGAAAAATAAATATCTTGCTCCTTATAATTTTAACACATTTACAATTCAATCTTTATAGTTTTGATTTAATTGTAACTCAATCTTTAAAGTTTGACTTGGACTCGCTGTAACTCAGTTTTTATATTTTTACCCATTTTATAATCTTATTTTATTCAAAACACAAGAGCTAAATTATAAAATGGTTAAAAGTATAAGAAACGAGTTATAATGAGTCAAATTTTAAGAATTAAATTACGATCAAGTTAAAACTATAAAAATTGAGTAGCACCAAATGCATAAGAGTTAAATTATAAATGAGTTAAAACTATAAGAACCAAAAGATTAATTATCCTTATTTACTATTTTAAACTGATTTCAACTAATTTTTTAATAAATATAAATGGATAAAATTTATTTTATATTTTGATAGGAGAGAGTAGTTGAGAATAAAATTCCCACAAATTAGTTATATATTTAATGATAGAAGTTCAAAGAAAGATCTTAGAGAAAGGCCCCAAAAAAGGGAAGATCTTAAAGACTTCATCCCCATTTCACTTTTGAGATTTTCCCTGCTAAAACGCATATTCACGCGCCTATAACGCCAAGCAACCTCCTTACAGATTAAGATTCTCACCAATCCCGTAACAAAAAGTTTGAGGGCTAGTGAATCAAATCAAAAGTATCAATCTGGCCCAAAAAAAAAAATCGAAAGTATCAAGAAATCATAAATACAAGTGGTTGTTCATGCTTCCCAGAGCCTGATTTCAGATTTTCTGCTAATTTTTCGAACCTCGGGAGCTTATACTCCCTTGAACTATGACAAATGGAGACAGTCCTCAAAACTCCAGCATGCTTTATTATAAATTCTACCATTTCTAACGCACTTTCAGAACCTTCGAAGTTAAGAAGAGTGAATTCTTTCAGATGTAATGAAACACATGAAGGCACATCAAGTATTGGTTGAGGAGGGGACGTAGAACAAAGCTGGCACAATACAGAAATTCAAGTTAAAAACAAACAAATCGAGGCATTGCACTTGAAAAAAATTGAAGTCTAAATCTTCAAACCTCGTAAATTACAAGCTTTTCTAGTTTAGGGAAGTTTTCAAGGCAGTTCACCATCCTAGTCCACTCTTCAGCATGACATTCCAGGTGGATTAAATTGTGAAACATTGGGATATCTTCATTAAACGGCCATTTAACCTGCTCTGAATCCTAAAACAGACTGAAAATTAGGAATTGAAATCTTAAGGGAAAGAGGAGAGAAATTTACTTATCATGCGAGATTCATACCTGAGGTTGAAATAAGCGTAGAAATGTAACATTAGAAATGACCTTCAATGGAAGCAGAGTTTGTGGAACTTCTGCACTGACCAGATGGTTAAGCCCTCCAATGTCAAGTGTAGGGCAATCGCCCACATCCGAAATTTTTAGTACCAATTCTTTAAGCAAAGCACATGCAGAAAGAACCATACCCAAGCTTCTAAAATCTGGAAATTTAACATTCTCCAAATACAATACTTCAAGCGAAGGCAAATTAACATGAGAAAGAGTGCCCAGGGTTACTCCATTGCTCAACCAAAAACCACTAGTTACTCCCCTACATTTCAAAACCTTAATGTAATTCGCAGTGAAAACAATAGAGGGCAACTCATAGAAACCCTTCTGCGAGTCCAAACGTAGCTCCAAGTGTTCCACTTTATTACTAACCACAGCATTAATCCACTTGCTAATCATCCGAGGTCTAAAATACTCACGGGGTTTATAATGATCACACCGAAGAACAAACTTTTTGACAGATTTCAAATCTACCAATTTCAGCACTTTGCCTACGAATTGATGGAAAAATGGAAGACTCTTAAATTTTCTACGGTTAAAGTCAAGAGCGGGAAGGGAATGCCATAGTGATCTCCACCTCTTGGACAAGAGACTTGTGGCAACTGCTTCTTTAGTGGGAAGAAAAGAGAGAATATGAAGAAGCGGCGAGTCTGGCAAACCACTGATTCTGTCCCTCATTTTTACTTTTGTTTTGCACTTTTTGTTTGTGGAGGACATACCGACGATGAACAAGAAGGGAGAGACGAGCAAAACGAAACAGAAAAAAGAAGGACGAAAACTGAAGAACAAAGAGGAAAGAACAGAAAACACCAAAAAAGTGAGATAGAAAAACAATTTTTTATGGTAATCGAATGAGCATAAATTAGAACATGATATCTAAACAACCGAGTCAAAGTACTTGGAGAGACAATTGCTGAGACAGGTAGAGGAAATGATGAATGACTCTGATTGATATAGGTGCTTGAAGGCATAATTAATAATTTAGAGGTCCGAAAAGGGCGCCTTTACGTTTTCCGAGCCTTTTAGGTGGTGGTGAATTGAGATCTCGTTTTTTAATGTTCTGATGGTGGCCCTAGGAAGCTATGCTAATTGTGATTCCTGATGTGACATTTTAAAAAAGTCGAGAAAATTTAAATAAATAAAAAGTAGAGTATATTTTAGAAACCATTTTAAAATATCATAAAAAATTAGAATTTGTATTATATAAAAAGGTAGAGGAGATAAGAAAGTGACCTTTATCTCGCACTTAATTACACCGAAATCCAAATATGTATCACAAGACAATGCTACTGTTTAAAGAATGTCAGGAATCATTGAACGTTGCCACTTGGGACGAAGTGTACGTGTTTTTAAACAAACGAAAAGCAATTGAACATTGTATATGATCGCGCAATAGAATTTAAAGTCACCCCCAATAGTGATGATCACATGAATGCCCGTAACAGTCTTTTCAGAGCTTGCTTTGATCAGGATTTAATGAATTATTGCGCCTTCTAGTCTTCTACAAATGTAAATCTTTAAATGAGGCTGGTCAAAACCCAAAAAAAAATAAAAAATCTTTAAATGAGGACCAGGGAAGGAGGACAAGGGATGATGGGATGAAGCTTCGGAAAAGGATCCTCTCGGAAATCCCTTCTCCTCATCTTCTTTTTAAAATCCTATATTCATTATTAGATTTCAGATATAATATTTGATAAAACTATTAAGGATAAGATGCTATATCCCAAAAATATTTACAAAACAGCAGAGCACTCAATATCCAGAATTTTTTTTTAGCTCTTACATGTTTTAAAAGTTTATTTTCATAGCAAAAATATTATGCTCATTATTCACTGTTAAATTTAACTATTAAATTATACGGTTTGATCAGCGTTTTTGGCATTCAAAATTAATTGTGGATAACAGTTCAAGATAAAAAAATGTTACGAAATAAAACTTCCGGAACATATAAAAACGAAAAAACTTTTAAATATTGGGTGTTTATTCGTGTATATATAGTGGGAGATTATAGAACAAAAAATAAATTCGCTCGATTTCAGACTTGGTACAATCTAAAGTCATCATTCTCTTTGATTTGCACAAACAAAAAATAATTGGCATGAGTTGTCATTACTTGTCGCGATAGTTGTTAATCACTGTACTTTAAGTTGTTAATGACTAATTTTTTTAGTTATTATTTCATATGTTAAAAAATTTAAAAATTAAATAAATGAAATCTCTTGCAATGAAGCTTTTTAGGGTTTTAGATTAATTTAATAATTTTAAAAGGTTCTTTTTTTGTATTTAATCCTCTTAGGTAAAACCTTATTATATTTTTCTCAAAAAATAATAATAAAAATAAGACTAATACCCACTACAAATTTGCAGATAGCTATACATTTGGGAGGGTCATAAATTACGTACATTGTAACGTCCTGAGTTTTATTTTGAGTTTTGGCAGTCCTTTTTGGTTGATTTTGAGGATAATTGGTGTTTAAACTTGAATCTTGGTGTCTGGTTTAGGATCAAAGTGAGTTGGAGGAGCACCACGGCGAATCACAGAGTATTGGGAGAGTTTCCTTTCAGGAATAGGGTTTCGTTGCGGCAAAGTTAGTGGGCGCCGTGACAAAAGATGCTCAAGTGAGCGAGAGTTCCTCTCGAAAAAATCTCTCACCGTGACGAAGTGTAAGTTGGCTGTGACGAGGTTGGTTTTCTGACCAGCGTTAGTTAGTCGCGACAAAGGCTTGAGTTTGTCGAGACGAAAAGGTCGCGTCTTTAAATACAAAGGCAGGGTCTGATGTGTGAAAATCATATTTTCTGAATGTGGGAGTTGGAGCTCCGCTAGGGCTTCGTATTTTTGGCTTGGGAAAGGTGTTTCTAAGGGTCTATTACCTCAAGGAAGTGAATATAACCTCTAATCTACTCTTTCTCATGGGATTTTTGAGGATTTTGTAGTGGAACCGTAGGGCTTTCTAATTTCTGATGGAATTAAGGTTTTTGACCTATTATTTTGAGTTTAAATGATTGTTATGGGTTAGTCTAAGTATTTAATCGGTGTAGTATTCTTAGATTTGGAGATTTTGAAGTTTTGGGAATTTGGGGTTTGTGAAAATAGGGGTTATTGATTGAGGATGATAATATAGTGGTTGAAATTGAGTTTTGTGAATTGGGTTATGTTAAGGAGGGTTGAATTGGATGTTTAATCAGTTTAGAATGTTGTTAAGACTTCAATTGTTCTAATTGGGTGTTTAGATGATGAATTCCTAGAGTGGGACTTTGAGTTTCTGAATTCAATTGATATTTTAGAAGGGGAATTAAAATGATAATAGTCTCTTATGGTTTTTAGAGTGTTGCTATGCTGGTTTGGCCCTTGTGAGTTGGGTAGAGTTTTGGTTGAGGTTAGAAATTTTGAGTCCCCAAGTGTTGTGTTGACCATTTTGTTAGTTTGTTAACTAATACGTGGTGATTGTGCGTTTGTGTGCTTATGTAGACTTGTTGTGAGTATTTGTTGGTGCACGGGACATCGTGGTGTTTTGTTATTCCTTGCTCAAATGAGAGGTAACCACTTTTCAATCCTTTGTACATGCTATTATGGTATTATGAGTGGTTTTATGTTTTCGTGCTCTGAGTAATAAACGGTGTTCTAAATGTATTTTATATATGGAAAGAGAAATTGTCTTGTGAGGTTTTGCATGATATTAAGGTATTGGTAGTTTTGGAAGATATGTCATTTGTTGAAGTTACTCATGAAATGCAAACTTATTCATTGGTAAATATTTGAGCATGATTCATGTGTTGGGAAATGGTGAGAGACTTGGTTGATACTATCACGTGGTAAGGCCTCCATTAATGCATGATAGTTGGCTCCTGACGTCCCTGATAGTGAGGGATAGGCTTTCATGGCTTCTTATGTCACCTATAGTGAGGGATAGGCCGGGTTCGGCTCTTGAAAAATCCCCCATAGTGAGGGATATAGTTGATGGGATTGCATCATTGCACATGCATGATCGTTGTGGCTATCACTTACAATATTATTTGTTAATTGTCCCATGTGACACCTCACGAGCACCTATTTAGTTTGTACCCTGAATTGGAAGTTGGTTACCGAGACTTTGTCTCACCCCATGGTTTATAATATTTTCAGGTGAAGGTTCTAGGCGTGCACCTCCAAGGAGGGATGCGGAGACTTGAGCTTGGTTAGCCGTAATGCCTCTAGTCTGTGTATGTGTATGGATGGTTGTATATTGCCACACATAGGGACTTTCAGAAATATTTTGATTGATTGGTCTTATTGTAAACTGGAGGAAGTTTTATCTCCTTATTTTGGGTGACCGAAGGCCATTTCTAGTGTTTTATGATACTTAGGTTTATGTTGTTGAAAAACAAGTGTTTGGGCTTATGTATGATATCTTTTGTTACCTAGGCTGGAGGCTCGGAGGCCCAATAGATTTAAAGGAATTATTTGGTTGCATGCAAAAGTTTTGTTTGGGCTTTGATCCATAGGTTTGAATGTCCGTTTCTAAATTTATGCAAATTTCTTTCTACTATAGTAGTTTGTTGTAACAATTTTTCTTTTCTACCATAGTAGTAGTTTATGACAAGTTTATAATGTTAATAGAGAAGAAGGTTTACATACATTGTCACCATTGATATGAGTGACACGTGGAAAATAAAAATACAGTTCTATTCATAATTTTTTTTAGGAAAATGATAAATAAAGACCCCTGAATTATCAAAATTGCAAAGAGGTCACCTGAATAAGTCAAATTAACAAGAGGGACCCGGTCTCAAATTACAATTACGAAATGTTGGGGAAAATACAAAAATGCCCTTATTTATTCTATCTCATCCTCTCCTCTTTCATTCTTTTCTTCCGCAATTGCCAGTTTTCAATTTTTAGTCCTTCCAAGTTCCCAGGTTGAATATAAGCAAGAAGCTCCATGATGCTAATGCTAAGTTAAGCCCAACGGATTCATCTCTTGAGGGTGATGCTTGACTACTTTGTGTCTTATTTCATTTAATTGCCGCTGTTGTGGCATTGTGCATGAATGGTTTCATGAGTTATTGATTTGGTCAGCAAGGAACCAATTAATTTGTTCGAGAAAGATGCTTTCTTTGGAGGCTTTGATCAAACAGATAAAGGAGCTAGATAATTTTTCTAATCTAGCTTTGAAACCCTTAAGATTGGCCATTATAAATATGAAGACAGAGAAAAAGGATGAGAACCTTCAAGTCTGCAGCTACTAGGGAGATGGGTAGACCTTAATGCTCAAGAAGCAAAAATTTAAAAATGGAAAACTCTGCACAGTATGGGTTGGTTTTCAAGCTCATTCACCACATAAATTGTAATAGAGTTTGGAGTAATATGATAATTGCATTTAACTTTGCTCTGTTTGAAAAATCATTTTAACACAATCTTAAATTTTTATGAATTTCTTATCAGAAGTTGACATTCATCTTACTAAACTTGCCAGTTGCCTTACTAAACTTGTCATAAATTACTTATCAAAACTTGTCATCTGCTAAAGAAATCTGAAAATTCTGTCATTTGAAAAGAGAAAATTAAATTTTTATGAATTGCTTATCAGAAGTTGTTATTTGCCTTACTAAACTTGTCATTCACCAAGGATGTTTAGTAAGGTGTATGACAACTTCTGATAAGCAACTCATAGGAATTTAAGATTCTGTGTTAAATTTGCACAATTCCTTAGCAAATGATAAGTTTAGTAAGGCAAATGACAACTTCTAATAAGTAATTCATACAAATTTAATTTTCTCTTTTCAAATGACAATTTTCAGATTTATTTAGTAGATGACAAGTTTTGATAAGCAATTCATAACAAGTTTAGTTAGGTGAATGTTAAGTTTAGTTTGACGAATGACAACTTCTGATAAGCATTTCATATGAATTTAATTTTATCTTTTCAAATGACAATTTCTAGATTTATTTAGCAGATGACAAGTTCTGATAAGCAATTTATGACAAGTTTAGTTAGACGAATGACAATTTTAATAAGGTGAATGACAACTTCTGATAAGCATTTCATACGAATTAATTTTTTTTGTTCAAATGATAGAATTTTCAGATTTCTTTAGTAAATAACAAGTTCAATAAGGCAAATGCCAAAATTTTTGTGTTTCTGTCACTGCATTTCTAGCACCACATTTCTGATTAAGTAGACAACATTAAATAGTTGTGCATTGTTACAATATAAAACTGATTAACAAAAAATGTTAACATTCCTTTGCACAATATAAAAAACTATCATTATCAGATTGTCATGTGTTCTATCACTGCATTGTTGTCATAATAGTTAAAAGTCTACATTAACAACACTAGCAAGCAAAATTACAACAATGGTGATCCTAACACTCCCTCCAATATATTTAACTCCCCCTTCATCATTTGCTTCAAAATATCCACCAACGTGGACATAACACAACAAATTTTATGTTTCTGTCACTGCATTTCAATCATCACAAGATGATTGTTTTTGAGTTTAGAAAATCACAACTTAAGTATAATATATGACAAGTTAAGTATATCAAATTACAATTTTGCTTATTTCCAGATTTCTTTGGCTAATGACAAGTTGAGTAAGCCAAGTAACAAGTTATAAAAAGCAATTTATATGAAGTTCATTTTTTGTGTTCAAATAACATTATTTCTAGATTTCTTTGGCCAATAATAAGTTGAGTAAGTCAAATAACAAGTTATAAAAGCAATTGACAAGAATAGAAAGTTAAATAACAATTGTGGTAAGTGAAATTATAAGTTTGTGAGGGGGTTTGTCATGAATTTTAGAACATTAAATGGATCTACATTAGTACCATTTACAACTATAAATACTAAATGTTAACATTGGTCTGCCCATAAACAAAATACCAATATTTTTAGATTGTCATGTCATGTTGCTGTGATCAAACTAACCAATATGTAGTTACGACACTACTAAATTAAATCTCACAACAATAGTAAGTCAAATAAATAAAAACCAGAGGTGTTTTGACAGCAACCAGTTTCTGCAAGATTTAGTGACAAGTTTATCTCAAACTAACTACAACATCCTCCAACTAACATTTTCCATCATTAACTTCATATCTCATTCTCTTCCACTGTATAACCCAATGGCCACACTGCAACCCACCAAGATGATGCCATGTAATCGTGAAGTATATATACCTGTAGTGTCTTAAGTAGCTTGAATTTCATCCTCCCCAACATTGATTTTGTATACCATCTCCAGAATACTATTGCTATCAACTTAAATCTGATTACTTTTTCCAACTAGTATTAACAATGGGTCACCAGCTTTTTTGTACTAAAGATTGGCAGGAATGGCCACAACCTCCTATTGATAAATGCATAGGCGGGAGATGAATGTTTTTGAGATGGAGAGGAATAGAAGGAAGAAGAGAGAGAGGGAGGAAGAGGGAGAAAAGGACGAAGAGAGAGAGAGAGAACGAGAACAAGGAAAGAGAAAGAGATGGGGTGATGGAAGAAAGAGAAGAAGGGCATTTTTGTCTTTATAGCTTGATTTCATAATTACAATTTGAGACCGGGTCCCTCTTGGCAATTTGACTTACTCAAGTGACCTTCTTGTAATTTTTGTAATTTAGAGGTCTTTATTTGCCATTTTTCCATTTTGTTTCTCATTTCACAATTTCATTTCTAATTTTTTGTGCAATTTATTCTTGATTTTTTTTTGCAATTTTATTCTTGATTACTACCTCCATTTGAAATATATGTCGTATTTTGAAAGGCTTAATATATTTTATTTTAATAGAGTATACTACTCTAGTCCTATTTATAAAGCTAAGAGAGAAGACATTTTTTGGTCCTATTTATAGGGCATTGATAGAAATTTTTTGCATGAATATATAATTTTATCCCTTATTTATAATTGTGTTGACTTTATTTACATTATATATAATGTATACTAAATAGGGATAAAGTTGAAAAGTTATTAAATTTTAAATGACAGTTAATGAAGTTTAAAGTTTTTTTGGTCTGTGTGAAACATGCTGAAAGTACTTTATAAATAGGACGAGAAGAATATTAGTGGCAGCTTCACCCAAGAGGGACGTGAGTTAGGTGATATATAAAAATTTGACTAAATAAAATAATTGAACAAATAAAACAGTGGAGATGAGTTTGGAAAGTTTCACCAAAGAATGAAAACACAGGAGTTTATACTGGTTCTCAACCACTTGACCTACGTCTAGTCCTCAAAATGTCTCTGAGATTTTCACTAAATCTCCAAGATTAAACGGGCCCTTGGTGCCACAATACAACAATTGAATCTTTCTCAATCACTCTACCTTACTACCCGTAAGGTTACAATCCCCTCAAAAGTCCACACTCTTGAGTTACTCTCAGAATTGAGTTAAAAAAAAAAAAAAGCTCTCTCAATGAATATATAAGTGATAAACACTAAAGTTCGGTAAAATAGAGTATTGAATACAATAGTAAATTTCAATAGATGATGACTCATGTATTCAATACTCTTCGTGTCTTTTATAGTTGAAGTATTTCAGTTATCCGTTAGACTGAAGAGTTTCGAGCCGTTGGAAGATCGCTTGCATGTGTTCAGTAGTTACAATAGTAGTTCGCCATTAATGCTTCTGACACAGTAGGTTAAGGGCTATAATATAACTATTGTGCTTTATAATTTGTAAAAGTCTCTTGGCATAAGTAAGTTTTCTTCTTCAAGAAAATAGGAATGAATAACAAAAGAAGTGGTGATTCTTGAGCATTGATACAACAGTTGGAAAACATGGAATCAATCATCAAATATTTAAAAAATAAAATGAACTTATTTGATTGATGTCTTGATCGATCATATTATCAATTAAATACAACAGAAATAGACTCAACAGAAGTGTTCATTTGTCGAGTTTGTTATTGATCATTAAATGATAGAACAAGTAATCAATAAATAATAAAATATAAGCAAAGTGAATTTGACAAGTGAAATACTACTGAATTTTGTGTAAAGTTTATTTCTTCAAAATTTGTATGCCTTTGTATCTTTTCAAAAGAAAAATATATGATTAAAGAAGGCTGAGACAAGCTTGAAAATAAAATGAAAATATGTTTTATAAAAAAATCATCGTGAAGAACTGTTGGAGTGATGAAATGATGCATTGATCGAACATATGATTGATGATCATTTGACCGAATAGTTTATCGATAAAACTAAGCTATTGTAAACACTATTTTTGAACTATGCTGATCGAACGCTTCTTCGATAAAGGGTTGATCGAAAAGTGATCAAAAAGTAGTTTAAGGAGTACTTTGATAGTTATGCACAAAAATAAGTTGATGATCGATTAATGACTGTAAAAAGCTTGATTTAAAAAAATAACTGAAGAATGCTTTGATCGAATAAGTTATATGAAAAGAATGTAGAAAGATATGATGATGATCAATCATATTATTAATAAACGAATGATCAATTACTTGATCGATCAAAGATTGTGAAGAGCTTGTGTTGAAGTATAACAAAGAAGAGTTTGTCAGAATATATTATCTATTAAGAGAACCGATTTGACAAACAATATTCGAACAAGTAATCAATAAAGAACTGATCGATAAGATAATGGATAATACATAAACTATTTAACACAGTAATTGAGTCAAGGAGGTTTACCAAATTATCTGAGTCATTATCAATTATGACTTGAACGATAAAGTGAATGATAATTCTTCTGTTATAAGTTAGGAAGTTTATACCTTTTTCTTAATAGCTTATCGATTAACCATTTATCAATCTAGTGATCGATAAACTCCTGAAACATCTTACAATTAACTAGTGTTATCAATGATCGATCATTTGATTGATCAACACATTTATTTAGGAAGTTATCTATCATAGTGAGTTATCTAACACTTGATCGATCAAACTTAACAACATTTGGTTCAAAATGAGCTATCAATTATCTGACACATGTTCGATTAACCAGTGATCGAACACATAATTGATTAACTTAACAATCATGCAAAGAAACTTAAAAGCTTATTTTGTTATCATCAAAACCTTTAACTCTAATAAAGAATATAAGATATCTCAATGAATTTTTAAGGATAACTAATGTCTTTTTGAAGTCAGCATGCTCCTTTATCGGTGTGGACATTACTTAACAAATATGTTGGAAATGTGATGGTTTTGTGGTAAAACTAAAAGAGCTAATAGCTGTGATTTGTGAGAGTCCAAATCCTACAGGTTTGCATCTAATTGGCTATTGGTGTGGTTATTAAAACAATCGTAGGAGTGTAGTGATTGTTCCACTTAATCTGCCACGTAGATATGCCATGTAATCTGTTTTGTGATAATCTATTAGTTTAATTTTGATTTAATAATGAATCATCTATCCACTTATTACCATTAGTTTAAGAAATTTCTTGGTCACCAGTTGTTTCCCCTTTCAAGGCAATAGATTCATTCTCTCTTTGCCTTCGCTTGGCAGAGATCTTCCTTCTTTTTTTTTTACCAATATATGCCTTCCTACTTCCTTGATTTGTTTATTTTTCAATATATAGAGCTAAATTAAGGGATGGAAATTTGGTTTTTCATTCTATTTCTCCCCTCAAATATTGTAATAAGAAAATGCATTTTTCACAAGGAATATTTTTAAAAAATTAATTACACCTAAAATTTTGTTACAAGAAACTACAAATCTAAAAACTACACCTTTCTTTCTTTCTTTTCCTCTTTCCGCCACATCTTAGATTTGGGAGGAGGTGAGAAAATATTAAGTGTGAAACCATTAAGAACAGGTCCAGAACAGTTGACTGTCCAAGAAAAATCGGATAGTTATATATTTAAGGGAAAATGACATTAAGATCCCACAGCAGAGAAAATACTACAAAAAGTCCCTTCAAATCTGATAACTACTTAGGAGTCCCAAAGGGACTTGGTTGCAATAAGGTAAATCATAAAAAGACTATGTTGTCCCTGCTGAAATGAAATCTGATTTTGAACCCTATTTCTATTCACACATTGCTATCTCACTCTCCTCTAAAAAACTAACGCTAAATCAACCCTCATCAGAAGCAAGGAACCTCAAATCTGTTTACCTTCGTCGTAATCATTGAAGATCGTCCAGGTATAGGGCATCATTGAAGCTGTTTATGGTCGAAACAAAGCTGTTGTTGTCAGCATTATTGTGTTCATCCATGTTCTTCATTTATGGCAATGTATTCCTTTTGTTTCTCTACAAATTTTTTGAGTTTAAAATATTACACTAAAACCTTTAAGTTGGGGTTTCATTATGGGTGGGTAGGATGATGATGAGTGCTCTGTTTTTGGTGACATTATGGGTGGTTTTGCTCTGTTTTAGCATAGTTTAGCATGAAAAGCTGAAAAAGATGAAAGTTAGTGTGGGTAGAAACCTTTTCTACGAAACGAGATATTGTGTTGTCAATGTAAGCTGCAAAAGTTATCAATGGATGCCGTGATAGTTGTCAGTAGGGCTGCTTCACTTGTCAATAATAACTGGACGATTGTTGATGCAGGTTTACATTACTGATAGCCAGTATGTTTGGGAAGCATTTATTTTGTTCATATAGGGGATAAGTTTATAAATGATGGAGAAGATGATATCAGATATATTGGAGGTAGTGTAAGAATAATAATTATAAAAGAAGGAACAAGTTATGAAGAGTGTAACTGAAACTAGTTATATCGATTGTGCTTGTAAAATGGCATTTTGTGCTGAAGTCATTAAATACTGTGATAAAAATAGTTGATGAGATTATGCTTACAATTTATGCTGCCACTTTTGACAATTTAATGTGGCTGTAGTGACAAGTAAATTATGAAGTTAATATCTATAGACTAGTAAACAAGTAGTATTATTGTTTTGTATTAAATTCATGGATAATCTAATTCCATGGAGCTTAATATTTTATGTGAAGGTGTTATTTATTTGAAATTTTCAATTAAATTATGTTTAACAAAGTAACTCTGAAAATGACATTAAATAGCACAAAATTTAACAAGTTACAATCGCCTTATTAACAAGTTAACGTGTGGATATTAGAAACTAATATTAAAAACTTTCAAATAGAAGGTGTCATTTATTTAAAATGTTCAATTAAGTTATATGTAACTTAAAAAGAAAATATTAACCAAAAGATATGACCAAAATTTATGTTAATTGGATAATAATTTTTCAAAATTTGACAAGTGACAATGTCACTATTAACAAGTATAGTGCCACCGTTGACAAGTCACAGTGTATTTGTTGACAAGTTTGATAACGCTCAATTCGTCAAGGTGCCCAGAGCAATTTGCTGCAGCCTCTGAAGCAGAAAAAAGGAGAGACATTCTGTAATAAGCACTGTGGCGCTTGGATGAATCCGCCACGGCACCTCCACACCTGGATGAAATTCTATGCCCTTGATTTCATAGTTAACAAGTCACAGTGCGACTATTGACAAGTTACGGTGCCACCATTGACAAGTCATATTACTACCATTGACAAATCAAATGGTAATTACAATTTATTGATTTTTTTTAAGTTAACAAATGTCACATTAGTCCAGAGGATATGTCAACATTAAATGATACTATATAACTTGAAATTGTATTTTTTAAAAACTTGTATCTGCAGTTATATTGACAAGTGATAGTGCAGCGAATGACAAGTGACATTATCGCCATTAATAAGCGATGATATAGTTATTGACAATTCATTTTATAATTTTATATCAGTAATGATATACTTTTAATAATGATTATATACAATATTACAACCAAAATGTAATATGTTAAAGTAATTGAAAACATCTCATGATGCTAAAACCCAATATAGAACTTGAATTCACATTTTAGATAACTTACATTAATAGATTAATTGACAAGTTATAATACAAGTAGTGACAAGTCAAAATAGGTCTATTGACAATGCAGGGTACAATAATTACAACTCAAATGATAGCAGAGTCTAACACATTAATTTATAGCCAACTTTTATTTACACCTTCATATACATGGAACTACACCTGTTTCACAACCCATCTAAAAAAACCATATAGGTTGCATGTAATTACTAAACAAACTGTTGGTATGTATCCATTTACAAAAAAACAAATCCATTCACACTCAATTACAAAATATTCCTTTCACATCCATATATAAAAAATAGCTAACTTCAATATGTTCTCTGCTGAGATTTATACTCTTGTTAATATTGCACTTCAAGTCATCAATTACAATTGAAGAAGCTAAATTTGACCTTCCCGAGTGAGAAACAAGCAAGCTGTCCTGTGCATGATGAATGTGTTCACTTCTATATGTTCTGATGGTTAAAAACACAATATCTTGATGTGTTCCCATCGAGTATGCACCCATATACCATGGACAACTATCAATCTTACACTTCACAATGATTTTTTGTTGATTATTCTTGATAAATTTATACAAAAACTTCTGTAATATGTTGTACTTGTATAATTTTATTCTTACACCATCTCCAATATATCTCATATCATCTTTTCCATCATTTATAAACTTACCTCCTACATGAACAAAGCAAAATAAATGCTTCGTAGATGTACTGGCCATCATTAATGTAAACCTGCATCAACAATCATCTAGCTATTATTGACAAGTGAAGCAGCCCTACTGACAACTATCGAGGCATCCATTGATAACTTTTATAGCCTACATTGACAACACAATATCCCATTTCACAGAAAAGGTTTCTACCCACACCAACTTTCATCTTCTTCAGCTTTTCACACTAAACCATGCTAAAACAGAGTAAAACCACCCACAATGTAACAAAAAACAGAGCATCCATCATCATCCTATCCACTCACAATGAAACTCCAACTTAAATCACAAACCCAAAGGTCTTAATGTAGCATTTTAAACTCAAAAAATTTATAGAGAAACAAAAGGAATACATTGCCATAAATGAAGAACATGGATGAACATAGAGATACTAACAACAACAACTCTATTTTGACCATAAACAGCTTCAATGATGCCCTATACCTGGACAATCTTCAATGATTACGGTGAAGGTAAACAGATTTGAGCTTTCTTGCTTCTAATGAGGGTTGATTTAGCGTTAGTTTTTGAGAGGAGAGTGAGATAGCAATGTGCAAATAGGAATAAGGTTCAAAATCAGATTTCATTTCAGCAGGGACAACATAGTCTTTTTATGATTTGCCTTATTGCAACCAAGTCCCTTTGGGACTCCTAAGTAGTTATCAGATTTGCAGGGACCTTTTTGCAGTATTTTCTCTTCTGTGGGACCTTAGTGTCATTTTCCCTATATTCAATGTTAAGAAGTTCAAAGAAAGATCTTAAAAGAAAGGCCCCCAAAAAAAAGAAAGATCTAAAAGATTATGGAAAAATTTATTTTATATGTACCTTTTTTTAAAAAAATTTGAATTGATATTGACGGGTTTTTTTACCCGGATACTATAAACAGTACTAAATATTACCAAAATGCTACATGGTGGAAAGTATTTCCCGAAATACTATACTGGAAGTCGTTCAAGGTGAGAACTACTTTAAATTTCTGAAGAAGTCGGTCACACCAACAACGACTTTGAGGATGTGACACATTTTTTAATTGCAAAAATTGGAAGTCGTTCACCTCGTGAACGACTTTAGTTTTGTCTTTATTCAAAAGGTGCTCCAGCATGCCTTCATCTAATATTTTCATACTGTAGCTTGGTCAAATCAACCTGTACTAGCGCCTTCCTCTAATATTTCCATACTGTAGCTTGGTCAAATCAACATGTAAGATTTGCCATGCATAGTCCGATTCTCTTAGCTCGTGAAGGCATAGTGTAAAGCTAAAAGCTTGAAGTGATGGAAGAAAAAAAAGGGTCTTTGGGAGTAATAAGTGCGTGGTTCATATAATTATTGCACGGTCTTTATAATTGTTGCATGCTCTGATTTTTTTTCTGGTGGTTGCTTTCTTTCCTTAGTCCAATCTTTCCTCTTCCTTAGTCCAATCTTTCCTCTTCCTTAGTCCATTCTTCCTCTTCCACAGATATTGGCCATTTCTTCTTCTTTCTCAACTGTTTCCTTCCTCTTCCACTTGGATATTGCTGGGGTGTGCTGTATTGTGGTGTACTGCATTTTCTTCCAGCTTGAAAGTTGATTATTGATCTGATTAAGGTGCATTCTCTTACTTAATTTCTTTTTTAATTTTTATAGCAAAGTTAGTATATTTAGTCATGAATTTTTTGACACGCTGAGTTTTTTATTAAAGATGAAGACATGTTGCTAATTTTCTTATAATAAAGAATAGAGTAGTACTAGTTAAGCATATTATATGATGTAATTGTATTCATAGGAGATATGACAACCTAAAAAGAAACTGACTCTAATGTGTTCAATAGATCCGCAATAATTTTTATGAAAATGCATAGAGGGTATGCCTTTGACCAAAAAATATATATATATCCATTAACATCATTGATGAAAGTATGAAAATTCAAATGCTGCAGATGTATTTTTTTTTTGGCTAACTACGTAGTTAATATTTGGTTTTCCTAATAAAAGATTAAAAGGGGACGGGTATATATGATTTGGAAGAAAAAAGTAACTAAAATATAAATCTTTTAAGACTCTAATCTTTTAGAGCAAATTCCCAAATTAAAAATTCATTAAATAAAAAAATCATGATATTAAAATTAAATTTTATTTATGTTTTGACGATGTTGAAATCCAAAAGGGCAATAATATTAAATATGTAACAGTTATTAAAAAGAAATAAATATTCCCTCAGACTTTATTTATTTTAAAAAATAATGCTAACTTATATTAGTTGAATTTCTTTAACTAAAGATATTAAATATTACTTTTTTTTAATAAAATAACGCATGTTTCATTTTCTTCTTGAAAGGCTTTGAATATATTTAATTATGTAGAATTTTTTTGACCTTATATTTATGTGGACTTGAGAACTTTATTCAGTATTTTTCTTCTTCTTGTTATTATATCATTAATTTTAGGATATTTAATATATTATACATGTAATTTCTTGTATTACATTTCATTTGGAGGCTATTAATTTTTTTATTATAAAAATAAATCGATATGTAGTAGCATACGTAGAATATGTGTATATATATAGTATAATATTTAGAAAATAGGTATAGATTAAGATTTAGAGTGTATATGGTATAATATTTAGAATATAGGAATGTGTAGATATTTTGAAAAGATCAATTTTAAAAATTATATATTTGTTTTATTTTTAATAATTATTTTTATTATCTTATAAATAATAGAACATAGGTTGAAAAATGAAATATATTCATTGTAGGGAGTATCCTGGCACAAAAAATTTGTAAAGAAAGATAAATAAATAATTAAATTTAATTAGGAATCATTTTTCTATGATATTACCATTGTGATGAGACCATTTTGTGTATTTCTATGACAAGATTGTGGTGGAGTTAATTTATTTTCACAATTTAATTTTAATTGATTAATAATTATAATGTGATATTTAGGGAGTATAATGGATTATAGGAAGGAGTTTGTGTGTGTATTTACAAATGGACGAATTTTAAACGGCCTAACTAGTGTTATATTTGAGTCTAATAGAGTGAAAGTAATCAAAGTCAACCCAAATATTACCTTGGATAGATTGAAGGAAGTTGTTGGACGAAAGCTACGACTTCCTTCCAATCAAATTGTGACAGATCTAGTATACAGATATCTTACATGCATAAATCCACCACAGTACCAAGCATGCAATTTGGAAGGTGACTCAGATATAAAACAAATGTGGTAAGTGACTGAAAGATTTTCAACTCAATTGACATGTGCAGAGTTGTATGCCAACATATGTGATGTAGAAGATCATGGTCATGTTGAATCACAACCAATTGATAATTATGTTGGAAATACTCTACCATCAAATTACAATGAGTTGAACATTGTTGAGCAAGGATCTATGTTTAGCAATCACATGGGAAATTTCCATCAATTACAACCACCCCAACATGGTGGCAACAATGGACCATCGTGTTCTCTTTTTCTAATAGAAGACATCATGGATGAACCTGAGGATGAGGATGAATATGATTCTTATGTAAATATTAGTGGTGGAAATGATGATGATGATGCAAATGATAATGATGTCAACAACACTGAGTATGACGAGCAAAACAATCACAATGATCTTGCAACTACTTTTTTTTTTTCAAATATTAATGTTGAGTCTACTATGGCTCCTGAGTTTAGTGAAATAGAAGAAATTCTACCTTTTAGTGATAATGAAGAGTTACATATTAGAAAGATGTTTAGTAATATCCATGTTCTAAGATGTGCAGTCAAGCTATACTTTGTTCGAGTTCATCACACATTTAAGGTCCATTATTCATGTAACAAATATGAAGAATATCGATGTATTAACTATGGAGAAAATTGCAGAGTGAGGGCATGCAAGAAGGAGAACAGAAACTTTTGGCAGATTACAAAATATGGGGGGGCTACACATGCCTGAATACATTGTTAACTCAAGACCATCCAAAGTTGGATTTTGATGTGATCATCTTGTATTGTGGCAATGGTAACTGACAAGCTAGATGTGAAAGTATTTCAAATTATTGAAAGGATGCAATCCATGTTTAGTTATACTGTGTCATATAAGAAAGCAGGGAAGGTAAAACAATTAGTAGCTGCCATTACTTTTGGGAATTGGGAGACCTCATATTCCTTACTCACAAGGTGGTTAGTTGCAGTTCAACATTTTATGCCTGGGTCATGCGTACAATTTTCAAATAAACGATATTCTCAAGTCGATGTAAATGGTCAACTAGTTGAAATGTTCTGTCGTGTATTTTGGGCATTCAAGCCATATATGGATGCATTTCCGTACCTAAAGCCCATTGTATAAGTTGATGGAACATTTTTGTATGGAAAATATAAAGGTACATTACTTATGGCCATATCACAAGATGGTGATCGAAATGTTGTACCACTTGCATTTGTTGTAGTTGAAGGAGAGACAAGATCTGTGTGGGAGTGGTTCTTGTACCTTGTGTGTCAGTGTGTGGTAAAAGATAGAGCAAGAATTTGCTTAATTCCAGATAGACATCATTCAATTATAGCTACTGTTGCTAATCTCTAAGTTGGATGGCAATCACCACATGCATATCACGTTTTTTGCCTCCGGCACGTGGCTTCAAATCTTCACAAAGCACATGGAACAAATTAGTTGAAAGAGACGTTTATAAATATTGTTGAGACTATTGTGCTTTTTATGATATTATAACTATGTGATTTTATAATCATTTCTAATAAGCTGATATTTATTCATAGGTTATGCCTATGAAAGTCATGTTGTTGACCAACAATTAGCAGAAATAGTATTACCTCATGCACCTATAGCTAGATGGATTGGAGCCATCCTAAAAGAAAAATGATCACGTGCACATGAGCTTGAAGGTCGACGCTTCGGACACATGACGACCAACCTTGCAGAGTGCATGAATAGTGTATTCAAAGGGGTTTGAAGTCTGCCGACAACGGGTTTAGTCAAGGCGACTATGTATAGAGTGAATAACTATTTTGTGAAACGAGGCCAACAAGTTCATGCGCAAATTTCAACTGGTCAAGTGTTTTCTAAGACATTAACAAAGAAGTTGGATATAGTAACACAATCTGCATCTGCATGTGTTGTTCGGGAGTTCAATAGAATATCAACATCATTTGAGGTTGTTGAGCCATTTAATGTTCAATGTCGTCAATTTCATCGTTATTGCAAGGTTAACTTGATTGACAGAAAATGTGATTGTGGAGAGTTTCAAGTATAAAAATATCCACGCATGCATGCCATTGCTACTTGTATAAGAGTAGGCATTGACCATTTACAATATGTGGATCCTATTTTTAATTTGGAAACCATGCAAATGGCATATAATAATGAGTTCCCACCAATAGGAGATGAGATTTACTGGCCACAAATTGATTGTCCTACACTAATACTTGACCCATCAATGATTCGAAAAAAAGGTCGTCCTTGTTCAAGTCGCATACATAATGAGATGGATTGGACCACACCCGATGCACCTAACAAATGAGTATTATGTAGACAAATTGGTCATAATCGCTCTACTTATCCACAAAGATTGGCATATAAACAATGACAATGAATTATGTATTTCACTTTTTAAAAAAAATTATAATTCATAAATAAGATGAAATTGCAATTAGTTTCTTTATTTTTATATTATGTGGATATTTTTTCTTCAACTTATGCAGACACATTTGAAAATGGCGCAATCTTCAGAAGAGGTCATCAACCCTGGTCCAGAGGATAACTCTCTTTTATACTTGCAACCTCGACATATTTCACAACAAGTGTGAAATGATAATGTAAGTAACATCTATTGATTATATATTATAAATTATATGCTTTGATACTAACTTTTTTACCTTTTCATTGTAGGTTTCTAGAATCCTACACACTAAACGAGTCATGCATGATAATCAAATAATTGAGCCGCCCAACCAAATAATTGAATCTTAGATTAGCCGGATTCTATGGCATTGCTCGAATGGGACAATTTGATTATGATCGAAGTTTGGTCTCAACACTTGTTAAGAGGTGGCATCCTAAGACTCACATCTTTCACGCTACACGTGAAGAGTGCACGATAACGTTAGAGGATGTAGCTATACAATTGGGCCTTCTATGTGTGGGATTTCCTATCATTGGGAGAACTGATTTTAATTAGCTAGATGTTTGTGAATGGCTTCTAGGTATTAGACCACTAGTATATAGAATGAAGGGGCAGCGGCTACTTATCAGCTAGTTGGAGGAGCATTTTAATCACCTAGCGGATGATGCAAATGATGTACAAATTCAACAATTTACTCTGGCATACATCCTTAGGTTGATTGGCGGATATCTCATGCCAGATAGATTGAGCACCAGAGTATATTTAATGTACCTTCCACGACTTTATAATCTTGAAGAAGTTGGAAAATTTAGTTGGGGATCAGTAGTTTTGGCTCACTTGTACAGAGAATTATGTAATGCTACTAATCTAATTGAGGATGGGATTAGGGGATGTTTATAATTACTACATTTATGGGTATGGGATCGCTTCCCAATGCTAGCACCGCACAACCTGTATCTCCAGATCCACATTCTGATATGTACCCTGTCTTACCTCCCTTGGGTTTTAGGTATGCTAAATTCTCCCAACTAATATTTTTTGATATACACTTATTATTAAAATTATACAACATTTTAACATTATTTTTTGTGATCATAATAGGTGAAAAAATATTGGACAAAGTCCTCGTCCAATTGCTATGCCTTTACTCCAATATAGGAGTTTTCTTGATAGAATAATTGATGAAGAGATAATTTGACAGCCATATGAATCCCCTAAAGCGCGCCAATTGATTCCAGAGTATTGCTTAGCAACACCTGAAATTTGGCTTGCTTCAGTTCCTCTACTATATTTTCATATTATAGAATAGCATCACCCTGACCGTGTATTAAGGCAATTTGGTCATCAACAACCAATTCCTGCCCCACCTATTCATTTAGGAAATTATCATACAATACAACTACGAGGTAGGACAACTACAAATTGGGCTGAACAATACTCAAACTTCATTCAAGCATGGGATAGATGGCCACATGCTATTGTTCACACTCCTGTTATGCTTGATGAATTTGATCAGACATCTGAATACGTGCAATGGTATTGGAGACATACAAGACAATGAATCCAACGTATTAGTGGTGATACTGGCTATGTGGTAAGTTTTTCACCTTCTTCCCACCAATATCATCTTTTTCTTTTATACAACAAGTGTTACACAAAAATGTCTTATTTAATTATTTATTGTGTTACAAAAAAATGTCTTATTTATTTCAGGCTGACATAGCAGAAGAGTTATATAGGCTAGCGATTGGTTCTCATTCAATATGCTCTAACTGCACCGATTTTTGAGAAAGAGTTGCTCGGGACCAACGCAATATTTGCTTGTAATGAAAGAACAATGACTGAACATGAACCCTCAGCGTGCTCCACCAACAGTTGATTTGCCTCACCCACAAATTCCTCGAGAAAGACCTAGCACGCGACATGGCGGCTACTTGTCTACCCAGCCACCAATTCAAAATCAAAATGTTGAGGGACAAGAGCCTCAAGTTTTTAGTTAGTCGCATTATATGCCAGCTTCATCGTCATCCCCTATCACCTCTCATAATACTCCTCAAGTTGAGCCTCATTACATGTCACCTTCATTGACATCATCGCATTCTGACTCACCATATCCTACTCAATTTTAGTCGTTCATGTCATTATTTGATGATCTGGTACTATTTTTAGCTGAATACAACGCTTCTTCTACTTTTGACCAAGGCGGTCCATCAAACGAAGCATTTGCCATCTCTCGGCAATCAATTTCTTTAGTTGAATCACCTTGGTTTGATTTAAACACATCAACT
Source organism: Neltuma alba (assembly GCF_004799145.2). Classification (NCBI taxonomy): domain Eukaryota; kingdom Viridiplantae; phylum Streptophyta; class Magnoliopsida; order Fabales; family Fabaceae; genus Neltuma; species Neltuma alba. The sequence goes on along the minus strand of NW_021635827.1, from coordinate 84,576 downwards.
ATACAAATAAATGAGACACTTAAATCTCAAGAAGAAGTAACCACACAACAACGACCATAACGTGTGAGAAGAAGAACAAGATGTGGCAACAGAAATAACTATTTGTTAAGCAAATCTATTTTTATTTTTTTATTAATCATTTTCCATTTAATATACCATACTAATTTCATAATCATTACTATGTAATCATTAACACTTTCCTCTAATTATTTTTGCATAAATTTTAGTCTAAATGATTACAAAATTATTATCTAATTATTTTTATGTGTTAGGTGGGGAAAGAAGAGACGAAGGACGTTAAATATGGGATAATGAAGTTGTTTTTGGAGTAGTGAACTTCTAAAGTTGTTCGCTCCAAAGTAAACTTTCATTGCACTTAAATCAAAACAGCAAATATTAAAGAAGTCACATCTACCAAGATCAATTTTAAAAGTTGTTCACGACAAGAACAACTTTGAATATAGCATTTGAGAAAATACTTTCCGTCGTGTAGCATTTTGGTATTTTCTTTCTACTGTTTATAGTATCCAGGTAAAAAAACCGATATTTGTGTTTTTTTCTCTCTTAATTAAATCTTTAATTTTACTCCATTAACATTATTAATCTTTGTATAAAGACTAAAATTACTAATAGAACAAAGTTATAAAAACTACTATTGGTAAAAAAGTAAAATTAAATGATTTAATTAATAAAAAATACACATAAATACAAAATTAAAAATTAAGGAAAAATGTATGTATTTCTAATATGATTTTCCCAACACTTTATCTTCATTTCACTTTCGATATTTCATTGCTAAAACGCATATTCACATCACACGCCTATAAGGCCAAACTACCTCCTTACTGTTTAAGATTCTCATCAGTCCCGTAACAAAAAGTTTGACGACTATGTGAATAAAATCAAAAGTATCAAGAAATCATAAATACAAGTGGTTGTTCTTGCTTCCCAGAGCCTGATTTCAGACGTTCCGCTAATTTTTTGAACCTCGGGAGCATATACGCTCTTGGAGCAGCACAAATGTAGACAGTCCTCAAAACGCCAGCATGCTTTATCATGAAGTTCACAATTTCTAACTCGCTCTCAGTTTCAGAACCCTCGAAGCTGAGAAGAGTGAATTCTTTCAGATGATGTAATGAAACACATGAAGGCACATCAAGTATTGGTTGAGGAGGGGACGCAGAACGAAGCTGGCACAATACAGAAATTCAAGTTAAAAACATACAAATCGAGGCATTGCACTTGAAAAAAAAAATTAAGGTTTAAATCTTCAAACCTCGTAAATTTCAAGCTTTTGAAGTTTGGGGAAGTTTTCAAGGCAATTCACCATCCTAGTCCACTCTTCAGCATGACATTCCAGGTGGATTAAATTGTGAAACATTGGGATATCTTCATTAAACGGCCATTTAACCTGCTTTAAATACTAAAACAGACAGAAAATTAGGAATTGAAATCTTAAGGGGAGGTTGAGAAAAATTTACTTATCATTCAAGATTCATACCCGAGGTCGATATAAGCGTAGAAATGTGACATTAGAAATAACTTTCAATGGAAGCAGAGATTGTGGAACTTCTGCACTGACCAGATGGTTAAGCCTTCCAATGTCAAGTGTAGGGCAATCGCCCACAAGCGAAATTTTTAGTACCAATTCTTTAAGCAAAGCACATGCAGAAAGAACCATTCCCAAGCTTCCAAAATCTGGAAATTTAACGTTCTCCATATACAATACTTCAAGCGAAGGCAAATTAACATGAGAAAGAGCGCCCAGAGTTACTCCATTGCGCCCCCTATACACAGTCGTTGCTCCGCTACATTTCAAAACCTTAATGTAATTCGAAGTGAAAACAATAGAGGGCAACTCATAGGAACCCTTCTGCAAGTTCAAACGTAACTCCAAGTCTTCAACTTTATTATTAATCACAGCATCAATCCACTTGCTAATCATCCGAGGTCTAAAATACTCACGAGGTTCATAATGATCACACCGAAAAACAAACTTTTTGACAGATTTCAAATCTACCAATTTCAGCACTTTGTCTACGAATCGATGGAAAAATGAAAGACTCTTGAAGTTTCCACGGTTAAAGTCAAGAGTGGGAAGGGAAAGCCAAAGCGACCTCCACCTCTTTGACAAGAGATTTGTGGTAACTGCTCGTTTAGTGGGAAGAAAAGAGAGAATATGAAGGAGCAACGAGTCTGGCAAACCACTGATCCTGTCCCTTATTTTGACTTTTGTTCTGCACTTCTTGTTGGTGGACGACATACCGAGGATGAATAAGAAGGGAGAGACGAGCAAAACGAAAGAGAAAAAAGAAGGACGAAAACTGAGGAACAAAGGGGAAGGAACAGAAAAGAAAAAGAAATGAGATAGAACGGTAAAGAAAACAATTTTTTATGCTAATCAGATGAGCATAAAGAAGAACATGGTATCTAAACCACCGGGTCAAAGTACTTGGAGAGACATCTGAAGCAGGTAGAGAAAATGATGAATGATTCTGATTGATATGGATGCCTGAAGGCATAATTAATAATTTAGAAGTTCGAAAAGGGAGCCCTTTACGTTTTCGGAGTCTTTAGGGCGGTGGTGAATTGTGATCTCGTTTTTTAATGATCTGGTGGTAGTCGTAGCTAAGTTATGATAATTGTGACTCTTGATGTGACATTTTGAAGAGGTCCCGAAAATTTGAGAAAATTTCATTAAATAAAATATATTTTAGAAACCATTTTCAAATATTATAAAAAAATTAAAATTTGTATTACTCCTTTCTGTTTAAAATATAAGGTAAATTTTATCTATTTATATTTATTAAAAAAATTAGTTAAAATCATTTTAAAATAATAAATATGTAAGGTATATATATTTTTCAAAATATGCCCTTATTAATAAAAAAATAAGTAACAGATGTAATAAATAATTTAAAGAAAAAAAATATGAAGATAAAATTAAAAAACTCATTAAATATTTAGATAAAAATAAATATTATCTTATAAGAAAAACCAAGCCTCTCCAATAAACTTGAGCTTATATTTTAATCGGGAGGAATATATAAGAGGGTAAAGGAGATAAGAAAATGACCTTCCTCTGGCACTTAATTACACCGAAATCGAAATGCGCATTACAAAACAATACTACAGTTTAAAGAATGTCATGATTCATTGAACGTTGCCTCTTGGGACGAGGTATACGTCTTTTGAAACAAACGAAAAATAATTCAACATTGCATTTATGATCACGCAATAGATTTTTTTTTTTGGCCAGCGATCACGCAATAGAATTTAAAATTACCCCGAATAGTCTTTTCAGAGCTTGCTTAGATAAGATAAGGATTTAATGAATTGTAGGGCCTTCTACAAATGTTAATGTCTAAATGAGGAACAGTGAGGAGAACGCTTGATGGTTATCCCAAAAAAATAGAAGAGAACACTAGATGATAGGACGAAGGCTTGCGAAGGCTGTTGGAAAGAATCCTACTCCTTTTTTGCCCCTCGTAATCTTATATCTAATGGTTCATATTTAATATTTTAAAAATATTATATATTATTATATTTTTAAAATATTCAATATATTGTATTTTTAAAATATTAAATATGAGACATGTTTTTTGGTCTAATTGTGGAGATGAAATTCTAAGAAGAAAATAAAATAGATAGATTCTGAGAGGATTCAAAAGTTTGAGGTAAATGGCTCAGTGTTGCAAGGCGGAAAGAACGGTGGCCGTGTGATTGGGGATGAGGCTAACAAATGATCATTGATTTTAGCTGCAGACTTAGAAGTTAGAACCGTTTGAAATCACACACACACACACATATATATACAGCTTTACAATCATAATTTATAAAATAAGAGATAGGCACGTGAAAAAATTTGTCTCAACTTACATACAATAGTCTCATAAGTGCTGTCAAACAAACACTTACTAATATGCCATCTGCCATCACAGGTATCATCTATGGCTTTAACATTTGCCGGAATAGAGGTTTGATAAAAAAAAAAAAATAGCCATATTTTTTTATTGTTGGGAGGCTATCAACGTGATTATCAGGGATGTGATGGCTATCATCCATTCAAGAGACATTGTTGAGAAGGCTAAATTTTGTGTTCACAGGGATTGTCAAGTTATGTTCTATCAGGTGTATAAAGATAATGAGAGCCGCATAGTTGATTACTTTGCTGATTGAGCGCATAGTTTAAACTATTCTTTTTGGATCCTTCATTAACCCTCTCCTCTTTATCAAGAGGCAGAAGGTGACGAGGGAAATTGAGGCTCTTGTGCCTTTTATAATATTTTGTTGAGGTTTAACGATATGCAGTATTATATTAAAAAAATTAAAATTGGAATTTCTTCCATGATAATAGTAATATATGCTATATAAATCTAATTCATTTTTTATAATAATATAAAAAGAAATAGGAAAACTCGTTTCTAGTTTATAACCAAAAACAGCTAACGAGGACTCGTATAATTCTGAGGAGTTTTTACTTCTATTTCCTTCTCACTTGCAGCGTAAACCTACTCTATATGGATGCTCCAAGTAAATATAAAATTTAGGAAATTTTGGTCTTGTTTGTTTTTGTTTTCCGTTTGTGTTTTTAGAAAAAACACATTTACCACAGATAATTAAGCAAGCAACCATTCAAGATTATTGCTTCTATACAGCCAAATTATAACCCCCTATCGCTTGATATCCTCCAAAACAAACATGTGCTTCGAGATTATTGTTCCTGCCGTATGTGACACCACCGAGGCGTTCTAGTTCCACAGAAACAAAAAATACAATTACTATTAAATAAAAATATTATTATTAATATAAAGATAAACTACAAAAAAGAACAGAACCTAGCAGCATCAAATCATCATCAAATTAAAGTTTTACAAAAGGGATGTGAATTTGAGTTGATTTCCTTAGTTCACTCTGAAATGGATTCTCACCAAACTTGTCATGAAATGTCCTCGCATTTTCCTTCCTGATCTTCCATTACATATATAGAAGTGATTAGTTTCGGCACCTGTTACCCATAACAAAAAAGCTGAGGAATATGCAAATCAAGTAATCAAGAAAACATAAATACAAGTGGCTGCTCGTGCATCCCACTGTAACTCTCAGAGCCTGATCTGAGGGATGCTGCTAATTTTTGCAACTTTCGCAGCTTATCCTCGCTTCGATAAAAACTTTCACAGACGTAGATAGTCCTCAAAACTCTAGCATTCTTCAACATAAATCTTATCATTTCAGACTCACTTTCAGAACCGCGGAAGCCACTAAGCGTGAACTGCTTCAAATGTAATGAAACACATGGCGGCACATCAAGTATTGGTTCAGGTGAGGATGAAGAACCAAGCTGAGACAATACAGAAATTTAAGTTAAAAACCTACTAATCAAGGCGTGTTGCGCTAAAAATTAAAAAAGTTATAATCTTCTAACCTCATGAATTAAAAGCTTTTGAATTTTGGGGAAGTGTTCAAGACAGTTTACCATCTCAGTCCACTCATCAGCAACACATTCCAGATGGGTTAAATTGCAAAACATTGGAATATCATCACTGAATGGCCACATATCCTGCTCTGGATACTAAAACAGACTGAAAATTAGGGAATGAAATCTCAAATCTTACGGGACCCAAAAAAACACAGGAAAAAGAAAAGAAAAGAAACAAGTTACTCATCATGCGTGATTCATACATGACATAAGCGCAGGCATTTAACATTAGAAAAAGCTTCCAGTGGAATTAGAGATTGTGGAACCTCTGCAGTCTCTAAATGGTTTAGTCTTCCGATGTTGAGTCGATGATAACCCACTACATCATCAGAAAATTTTATCACCAATTCCTTAAGGAAAGGACAAGCTGTAAGAACCATTTCCAAACTTGTAATATCTGGAATTTCGACATCCTCCAAATGGAATGCTTCAAGAAAAGGCAGATCAACATGGGAAAGAGTATTCACCGTTACTCCACTCAACTTCAAAACCCTAAGGTTATTGGCTATAAAAACACTAGAAGGCAACTCATACACAGCTTCCCCACTCAGATACAGCTCCAGATGTTCAACTTTGCTAGTGATCACAGTATTAATCCACTTGCTCGTCTTTCGAGGAGGTTTATAACAACGAAAATCTAGAACAAATTTTTTAACGGATTTCAAATCCACCGAGTTGAGCATTTTGTCTACAACTTGGACAGAGAGTTTAATATTCCGAAAGCTCGTGAGTTCAAAGTGAAGAGTGGGAAGGAAAAGCCAGAGTGGTCTCCACCTCTTAGACAAGAGGCTTGTGGCTACTGCTTTTTTAAGGGGAAGAAAAGAAAGAATATGAAGAAGCAATGAGTCTGGCAAATCACTGACCCTATCTACTTGTGTTCTGCGCTTTTTGTTTGTGGACATCGATTTCTCCATATCCTTTTGCTCAGGCTTTCAGAGATCCTTTTCTTATCAACTGTGGCAGCGAAGGTTGAAACAGGCGCTGCAATTTTATCTTAACAAGAAAACTGAAGAAGAAGGAGACGAAGAAGAATATTGACAAAGAAAAAGAAAAATGAAGACTGAAGAACAAAGATAAAAGAAACAGTGACAAGAAGAAACGAGATCAGAATGACGAGAAGAGGATTATTTGCACCAGTCAAAGCAGGATAAAAATGAGATCTTTCATCTTCCCGCTACAGAGAGAAAATGGCGAATGACCGGCTCTACAGAACCCTGCAGAAATGCTCAGTGAGTTTCAAAAATGGAGAGTTTTTCAAGTGCAGGCTGGACTCTATTAAAAGAAATTAATCAACTATTAATATATTATTATATCCTACAACTCATTTTTTTCTTATAAAATGTTTATATTACTTTATTAATAGTAGTTATTTCTTTTCTAAAATTTCATTTTTATCTCCTTCATTTTTAAGCACTTTAAACTTTCCTTAATTTAATATTTAATATTATTATAAATTTAAAATGTATATTTTTATTTTATGTTATTAAATTTTAGGTTTTATATTTTAAATAATTATTATAAAGCTAAAAATATTAATTTGATTAATATCTTGAAATAAAGGGAATGGGAAGCGGAGAGAAACATCTCCCCCTCTAACCATTGTCTGACTATTAATTCATTAAAATAGTCACTATAATCATGGAATTGAACGAATTGTTGAAGTTAGGCCAGAAAAAAAAGGAACGAATTGTGGAAAATAAACAAGATCTCCTGCCCAAAAAAGAAAATTAAAAAAAATTCAGATAAAATTTATCATTACTCACTTTATCAAAATTATATTTTTCACGAAATTTATTTTTTAAAAATATATTTTTAAAATAATTTTTCTCATAAATTATTTTTTAAATTATAGTTTAATTTTATCTAAACACTCCTTAAATGCTAATCGTGACTATTGATATGACTTAAATTAATGCTGGTCCAGAAATTAATGATTTTGAAGATGAAATTGTGCCATCTTTATCGGGCTCTGCCTAATGTGTGCTAATAATAACAGCACTATTTAATAAAGAACATGTTTCGATTCATTTTTTCTCCTGACTATATGTTTCGATTCATTGAACATTATTTGGCCAAAAAAAAAAAAAGATTCATTGAACATTAAACGTTTGGGATGAAGTATATAAATTCAAATAAAATAAAATAAAAACAGAGAGAAGTTGTAAATATGATCTGGGGGAAGTTCCACTAATCAAGACTTACTGATTAAGATTGCTTACCGACTAAGATTTGGGTTGTACAATTTCTCATATAAATGCAGATCGTAAATATCTACACGATCAACAAAAACAAATACTCATCTGATTTTTGATATAAGATTTAATTATAGAGTTATTTTTAATCTTAAATATAAGATCTATTTTTTACATTTATCAATTTTTTCCAAACCACTCTTATTAATACTCAACCATAATTTTAAGGTAGATTATTTGGATATTTTAGTAAAAACATGTCATATTTATCATTATAATTAACTAATTTATCTAATTTTTATCTAATTAAATTAGTTAAATAAGTTTTATGTTAAGGACTAGAGGAGTAATAATTATAGTTCTTTCTAGATCTAAAAAATAATATTGAGAATACTGAAAAAAAAAAAATAATTCGAACACGCTGAAGATGCCGCGCAATTTATTATTTTTATAATTAAAAATACTTTCTAATTACCCTTTTCAATTCATAATATAAATTACTTTCAACCGCCTTTAAAACCAGGAAAAATCGCCAACTCATTAATTTTTTTCTTAAACGAAAATAATTTTTTTTACTTTATTCCTATTAAATAATGTGTATTATTTGTCACTCCTTCCATCTCTTATTATATGATTCAAATAACCGAATTATATGGTTTAAAAAAACTATTAAAATTAGTTAAAGGTAATAAATATGCTGAAATTTTTTTTTATACATACCCTTATTTATAAGTGGATAAACGAGATAATAATTGGAAAAAAAAACAACAAAAGAGATATAGAGAAAACTAATTAGGAGTTAAATTAGTAAAAATGCATTAAACATTTAGACAATCTTAAAGTGAATCATATCATATAAAAAGGAATGTACAACTCTTGTTCTTAATGTAAGTTACTTGTAATACATCTTTATATACCAAGAAATACATTAAATTGATAAAAAAATTAATTTTACCCTTATTAAAGTTCTCTCTCTACACTTATAAATCATTCTCATATCTCTTCCTTCTTTTTCTCTTTCTAATGAAGATTAAATAAGAGTACAATTGAAAACAAGTATAAATACACCATAAGTGACTTATATTTAAGATCAAAATATTTTCTTACAAGTGACTTATATTTAAAATGAGAGTGGCACAGAACATCTCTCACCCCTCACTGCAACTAAAGAACTGGTAAAATTGACAAGTTAATGTTAATTAGTTTCCAAGTAATTTTATATTGTGAATCAAAGAATCCTTTTATAAGCCATTTATATTGTGGACTGAAAAGAGTGCTCCCCACAGGTCATCATTAAAATTAGTTAAAAATAATAAATATATTAAAAAATTACCCAAAAAAATACTTATTTTCTAACACCATGCATCCTTATTTATGGAGGTGGACAGAAAATGAATGCCAGATAGATTGCGAAAAAGTGAAAAAAGATATGAAAAAATATGAGTGGGAGAAGAAATGAGAGAGATATAATTATAACTAAAAATAGAAAAGGTGTATTAAAATTTTAAAATAACTAATTTTAGAAATGATGCGAGAAGTTTCCAAAGAGGGTCTTATAGGACTGATACATGGGACTGGTTTTTTCTTATCTACAATAAGCTTCTTAAACCAAAGCCCAACAGTATGGAGATGCAGAGTTTTCACCCGTTCAACGAGGCTGAATTGCGCTTGATTACTTCTTGCACGGTTCTTTGTATGTTTTGTGTTTGAAGTGGAGTGATGATCAAGCTTGTAGATTTTTGGTCTTCGTCTTGGATAACTTGTGTTGGTTGTTTTTTATTTGGAAAAATCCCCAAAAAAAATACATCTTAGATTTTAAAATTCCAAATCAGTATTATTTACTATATCTTAATGGCAGTTAACTATACTTAAAAAACAAATGACAATATATTTTTGCAATAATTCTTGGTTTGGGATTTAAAAATTCAAGAGGTTTTTGTTTTTTTTTGCTGAGATTTTCTCTTTTTACCTTTTATGAGTTTTCATTTAGTATCTGTCTATATGCTGTTCTTCTCTGTTTTTTCTTTGTGTGGATTGAGTCTTGTAGGATATGTTGGGTTTATTTTTTGATGTGTCCAGATTCAATTTGTGTGAATCGTTTTACTTTAATGGAATAAACAGGCTTCTTAATAAAATGGGGGCTGTAATGTTTTTTTTTAAAACCCATTTTGTAGTTCTATTACCATTTTTTTAAATCATGTAACGCCTCTCATTGATATAAACATATGGAAGACTCCGAAAGTCTTTACATTTAAAGCGAACGGGGAGGTGAAAGCAAGAGTGGCCTCCACCATCTTCTACTTCTTCCTTTTTAACTATAAAAAAGGCTATCATGCGTGGAGCAAAACAGCAAAACACCATTAAGATAAGCCACGCGAAAAGAGAGAACTTTTGGTCTGAAGAAAAAAAAACATTTAAAACAAGAACAAAAAATATTTATTCAAAAAGATCATAAAAATTATAATTAGTTAGAAGGACAATTACCTAATTAATGACAAAAAAGAGTTATAATTTAGTTTGGTTTTCCAGACCTACTTTTATTCTTTTTCGTGTTTTTCATAATACATAGCCAAAAACAAAAAAGATTTTAAAAAAAAATTGAAAATAAGGTTAATATAATCTTATATCTTTTAAATTTATCCTCATTTTGGTTTTAGTTTTTTAAATTTTAAATCATAAACTTTGATTCCTCAAAAAGTAAAACGATTCAAATTTTTATTAAATTATAAAGACTAATATTTTAAATGACAAAAAACTTGAAGAACCAAGACTTATAGTTTGAAAGTTAAAGGATCAAAATCAAAATAAACTTAAAAGACCAAAATTTGTATTAACCCTTAAAAATATGAATTCAAACGTGCCTATATTCATTTCAGGACCCAAAAAAAAAACCTTCTCACAAATTTACAAACGTAGAACAACAGTAGAAGTGCAGAACGCATAATAAAAAAATTAATATGTAAATAAAGTATCATCAAGAGATCATAAATACAAGCGGTTGCTCATGCATTCGCCTGCAACTCTCAAAGTCTGATCTGATGTATGCTGCTAATTTCTGGAAATTTAGGAGCTTATCCTCACTTATACCATCTCTCACAAATTAAATCACAATGGTAAGAGTCCTCAAAACCCTAGCATTCTCCCTCGTAAATTTTACCATTTCAAACTTACTTTCAGGACTTCGGCCATTAACAAAGAAGAGTGAATTCCTTCACATCAAGAATTGGTTCAGGAGGGGATGTGAAACCGACCTGCACCGTACACAAAATAATCAGTCACAAACCTAATAACCAAAGATGTTGCAACTCAGAAATAAGTTCCAATAATTCTCAAACCTTATAAAATGAAGACAATCTAAATTACAAGCTTTTTAAGCTTGGGGAAGTTTCGGCGGAGGCACTTCACCATTCTAGTCCACTCACCAAGAAGAACACATAATTAGAGATTGCAATTTTAGGGAGAGAAAAAAAGGGAGGGAAGGAAACAATTATTACTTGTGATAAGTGACTCATACCTCATATAAGCGTAGAAACGTAACATTTGACAAAGCTTCCAATGGAAGTAGAGATTGTGGAACTTTAGCAGTGACCAAATGGTTAAGTCCTCTGATGTCAATGGGTGATTTGTCGCCTCCGTAAGAAAATTTTAGCACCAAGTGTTTAAGCAAGGGACATGATGAAAGAAGCATTTCCAAGCTTCCAACATCTTTAAATTGAACATCTTCCAAATGCAATACTTGAAGCAAAGGCAAATTAACACAAGAAAGAGTACCCACCATTACTCCATTCAACCTTAAAACCTTAATACTACTAGCAGTGAAAACACTAGAGGGCAACTCATAATAATCCTCCCGTGAGGAGAAATGAAGCTCGAGATGTTGAACTCTATTACTAATCACAGCATCAATCCACTTGCTCATCTTCCACCATTCAAAATACTCAAGATTTTTATAATATTTACAGTAGAAAACAAAAGTTGTAACAGATTTCAAATCTACCAAACTGAGCAGTTTGTCTACAAATCGAGTGAAGAATGTAAGCCTCTGAAAGTATCTAAAGTCAAGGTAAAGAATGGGAAGGGAAAGCCAAAGTGGTCTCCATCTCTTGGATAAGAAGCTTGTGGCAATTGCTTTTTGAATGGGAAGAAGAGAGAGAATCTGAAGGAGCAATGAATCTGGCAAATCACTGATCCTGTCCCTCATTTCTACTTCTACTCTACGCTTTTCTTTTGTAGATTCCGCTTTCTCCATAATCTTTAACTCAGGCCTTCAGAGATCCTTTTCTATGATCAACTAGCGCAACTGCTTTAAATGAAAAAAGATTGAAACAAAGGTTATGTTTGAAGTTTGAAACTCATCACAACGGGCATTGCAATTTTGAATTTAGAATATTGACGAAGAAAATAGAAGAAGAAGAAAAATATTGACGAAGAAAAAGAAGGGTGAAAGCTGAAAAACAAAGAGGAATGTTGAAAATGCAGGCCTCACTCCTTTTTTATGATCGACGACCTTTTCAAAGGCTTATTTGTCTTATTTCTTCATAAACTTGTTTTTAGATATTGTTAAAGATCTTTAGAATGATAGTAACTTTTTGTTAAGGTAAAAAGTATTAATGATCTTTCTCAATCTGTATATTTTTTATAGTGCCTTGATATTAAAAAATTGAACAAAAGTACAAACTCAGTTTTGTAAGTTTCCTCTAAGTTTAATAAAAAGTGAATAAGGAGATGACTTACAGGGAGTAGGTCCGAGTCAAGTTACCAGTGTAGAAAGAGTAATAATCAGAAAGCTCGACTCAGAAGAGAGAAATCATCAAGGAAGGGGAAGAGCAAGAGAGAGAATCAGAAAGCTCAGCTGATGGAGAAGAGAGAAATGAAAGAGGAGTGATACAAAACGGGCTATTTATGGATCTCAAAATAACCGAACGGAAGATTCTAAAATTTTAAGAATTAAATGTGATTGCTGGTAAAAAAATAAGAATTAAATGTGATTACAATAAATAGAAATAAAATAATAAAGTTTAAAATAAAATAGTTAACAAATATCAACAATAATCCTTAAACATGGACCACATTATCATCTGTTCAATTTGTCATAATCTCATTATTATCTCAATCAATAAGATAATATATTATTTGAATTTAAATATATTTGAATCTTAATCATATGTCTGAGTGTAGATAATGGATAGAATCCTAATCTAATCTAATCTATAAATATGATGCGACTCAGATATATTAAATTAAATCATATGAGTTTGATATCTAGATTAATCAAATAATCCTTTATTTAATTTATATTATATTTAATTACGTAGGTAATCATTTTAAATATTTGGTCCATCAAGGGCATATCCAAAATCTAAAGATGCAGATTTTGTTCATTTTTAATCTTCATCTTGTGGAATTAACTCTTACTGCATCTATTTTAAATATAAGAGGAATTTTGGAAAGTAGTTTAATATTTCTATATATAAGCTATTTTATGGATTTTTAATGATAATTATTTTTTCTTAAAATATCTCCAAAAGTATTTTAAAATTTTCCTTCCGTACTTGGTTTGTTTCCCATATAATTAAAGAAGGATCATGTTAAAAAAATTAAAATATTAAATTGCCATTCCTATTTATAATTCTTTTCACTTAATTTACTTTGACTCAAAATACACGTCTTGTTTAATAATACTTAAAACATAGGTTATCATCTTTTTATAATTAATTAATTGGTGTATTGTGTCTTACTGTATTCTTTAAACATAAAATAATTACACTAGATTACTTCTTAAAATCAACAAGTAGTGGCTTTTAATATCAGCGAGAAGGAATTTCTCTTTACCTCTTTCTATTTTCTGAGATTAACACGAATGGTAGAATGCTCTTTACAATCTGGGCAGAGCCACACAGCAAATTTTGACATTCAAATTAGGGTTAAGGTCCACCAACATAGTTTCTTAGGTGCATATATGCTTCTAAATTTCGTTCATGAGACGAGAAGAGATCGGAACACTAAATTCCAGACGAGTCCCAAACCCACGGGGACTGGACATGAGGCACCAGGATATCCTGTGTGCGTAAATATAAAAACATGGAAAGAACGGAATACCTAATTCAAGGAAAAGGTCGAGTTCAGAAATCAAGATCCTAAATCTATAATCCTTTTTTTTTGTCAGACGTAAATCTATAATCCATAAATTCGTAAAAGAGCAGGAAAATTGGGGCACATAAATTCTTCTTCTCAACTCCAAATACAAGCATCATGAGCAGAAAGATTAAAAGAAAAGATCAAATCTACGAACCTGTTCTTAATGTTGTCAGATCTGGGTGCTTGTATCTATGTGGGAAAAGATTTGTGTTGCCGGGGAAGTTTGAAGGTGACCATCCACTGAGAAAGATTATCGGAAAAATCAGAACCCATCAGGATGCTTACCATTGTGAGATCTTGACTTACAAGATTCAAGAGGCGAGAGACGATGGGGGGGCGGTGGAGTGCGAGCGGCTGAGGGGCAAGGCAAGAGGAGACGGGGATGCGATCGTGAGAACGAGAAGAACTGAGACGTTTACTGCCATATATATACATATGATGGAAGCAGGTTAGGCCTGCCAAGCGCCCGTTTAGCAAAGAAGGCCCAACCTAAAACTTATTTAGAGGCCTTTTAATATAGGCTAGATTGTTTTGGGCCAAACATAGGCTAGACTTTTTAAAATTAAAGCTTGGCGTTAGAGTTTGAAAGTCCAGCCTCATTAGCGTTTCAAATTTTACTTTATTCATATAATGCAGGCTTTGTCTTAATGTATCAAAATCTTATATTTGTGCTCAGACTTTAAATTCTCATTACAGATTTAAGCCTATTTTCACTACACATTTAGGCTTATTTTGGCCAAAGCCTGGGCTGTACATCTAACATCTTTTCGGTTCTTAATGTAACGCATAGTTAACGAGCTTGAGAAGATCTAAAAAGTTACTAAATAGTTTTTTTTTTCCTTTTAGTATTAGATTGTACACAAAATAAATGAAAATTTGATATGTTATGAGAAAAAATGTACTGTCTTGAATTTTTTATTAGTTTTTTAAAAATATATTTAAATTAAAAAAGAAACTACAAAATTCTAAAGTATTTTTTTCTTTAAAAAATCATTAAAAAATGAAAAATACAGTATTTTTTACTCACAGGATATCAACATTTTACTTATTTAACGTAGAATCTAATGTTTAAAAAAAAAATCAGAAAAGAGATTTGGAAAGTATGAGGAAAATTGAGAGGCAGCAAAGAGGACCGCAGAAAAAGAGCCAACTGAATATCGTCATGAATTAGATTTGTTTGCTGGGAGTTCAATTTTTAACATGCATATGGCAAATGTGGAGAGATAAATAAGACTTGCTGGGAAAATGTTGGATGAACATTTGAGAAGTGAGAGCCAACTGAGTATCATTATCTCCGTTTTGAAAATTACTTCCATGCATCAATAATCCCTTGGAGGCTAAATTATTGATGACTTGGGGTTGGTTACGTTGTGGCTGAAAGAGGAGGAAGAGGTAATTGAGGTGTAGAGATTATTAATGGGAGAGATTAATTATCAATAAAATAAGAACGAAGAATTCAACATTAAATTTTAAAATTCCACTTGACTCAATCCCCTCCATGACTGAAAACTCTTATTTACGGAGATTAAAAAGGTTAAATTAATTATTTTAATAATTAATATGTCATAAACTAGTATGCTAAAATTTAATTGATTTTATATATTAAGCCATTCATATCAGCTTAATAAAAATTACTCTCTAACTCATAAGTACTCCCTCCTGTTTCTTTTTTTATAAGAGCATGAAATTTAAATTGCCTTGATCCTTTTTATAGGATCCCACTTGTAGTTGTATGATCATTTAACATGCTTTTATCATTTTTTCCTGTAATTAATTTTATATATGGTGTTATTAAAAAATTTATCACGTTCTTTTTCATACTATATATCTCTTGTCCCTTATTTATGAAAAGAGCATATTTAAAAAAATTCATTTCTAATATATTTGTTATTTTTAATTACTTTTAATTACTTTTTAAATTGCGTAATTTAATTATTATGCTGTTATAAAAAATAGCGGAGGGAGTACAACCTAATTTCATTCAGGGACGTAGAAGAAAGAAGCCAAGCCCTCTAAACAGGCTGTACACTAGTTGAGTGGGTGAAGAGGAAAAAGACTGCGTAATTCAAAGCTTGTTTGAAATGATTTATAACTAGCTTTTCAAATGTGATTTACGAAATACAAGATAAATATATGAGAAGAGTTTTATCTCGATTTACGTGAGAGTACTTATAAACACTTTTGCCATGTTGATCCGAACAAGCCCTCAGTCACTGGCTTAATATAAGAGATTTTTTAAATTTAAAAAAAAAAGGAAGTTCATAGTTTATTTATAATGATTTAATTAAGTATGGTAATGTATCAATTGCTTAACACATCTTGCCTAATAATTAAGTAATAATTAAAACTAAAACACTCATTTAAAATATTTTCATAATTATTTAAATTTACACAAAAGGAATTATTGTATTGGCTAGTAAACTGGATTATAATTTCTAATAACTAGTTAAGTTGAGAATGAAATCAGAAAGCAAACTAGTATATTCGTTTCAGGATCCAAACAAATCAGTGTATTCGTTTTTCAATGCGTTTTGCTCTTCCTGAGTTTGCATTAGATTTTTTTGAAAGTAATTTTATGCTATACTAAGTAAGTATTTGAGAGAAAATAAATTTTGTCTTATAAAACATAGCACTAGTTTCGGTGTGATAAGCATTATGATCCTTATCAAATCCCAATAGGTTAAATTTAATATAGATGGCTAAGATTTAAAATTTTAATTTTTTTAAAATATTTTCTTGTAATAGGTACATAATCCAAATAAATATAATATCTTAACTATAAGTTTTTTTAAAAATAATTTTTTATTTAAAAATCATTAGTTAAAAATTTTAAATATGGAGTATTAAAATTATATTTAAATGGTGTGGGTTTCATAAGAACTTAAGTTGAAAGAAAGGTGGATATATAACCACGAAGTTCAACAGTTGCGGATGAGTTATATAGATGTATACGCACAAAGATACATATAGAAAGATCACACATATATGTGTCTATATATACATGTGGCTAGAAGTATTTTGGAAAATCAGTTATCAATCATAATCTCTCTATTATCTCAATCAATGAGATAATATATGATTTGCATTTAGACGCATTTAAATCTTTATCATATATATAGATATATACAATATTGGTTAATGGATTTTTTTGCCAGATATTGGATAACATATTAAATCCTAATTTAATACATAATTATGATTTGAATTCAAATATGTTAAATTAAATCATATGATTTTGATATCGACAACAACTATTAGTTGAGATATGTTCTCACCCTCTCTTTATAATTTTAATTTAATTGAATAAAGTTGTATCCTAATAAATATTGATACGAGTCTAGGGGTGGAAACAGGCCAGGCTAGGTCAGGCTTTGCTATTAACAGGCCAGGCCTGTTTTGGAGCCTATTGGCCTGTGGCCTGTTACAGGCTTACTTTTCAGCCTGAGCCTGGCCTGTATAAAGGCCTGGCCTGGCCTGAAACCTGTTAAAAGGCTTGTATTTTTAAAAAATTCAAATTATAATAATTAATTTTTTTAAAAAAAGCTAAGATAAAAAAAACGTACATAATAATTTAATTTTTAGTCTTGTCTTTTATTTAAATTTTAATATCATAAGTACTATTTTAAATCTTAATTATAATTTATAAGAATATTATTGAAAACTAATTGTAATTATATGTTAAAATTTGGAATAAGACTACATTTAAGTACACACAAAAAATTTAAATTAAGACAAATAAATAAAGAGGAAAAAAATACTAATTTTATAATGGATAAAGAGGGTATCATACTTAAATTAACATAATACGTAAGTTAGTTAATTTATCATTCTTGGAACAAAATTTTCTTTCCTATTTTCTTTATTTTTTAAGATTTAAAAATCACATTATTTATTGATATTATTATTTTAAATTATATTTTTATCTTCACTTGTCATCTAAACTTCAAAATCTAAGAAAAGATTAAGCTATTAACTATATATTAAAATTAAAAAAATAAATTAAAAGAGTACATTAACAATAATAGCATTAATTAATTTTTTCATATATTATGATTATAAATTCCTGACAGGCCCAGGCCGGCCTAACAGGCTTACAGGCTTTTTAAAAGCCTAAGCCGGCCTGTTTAACTAAACAGGCCTTCAAACAGGCCTGAGCCTGTCTTTTTTAGGAAACAGGTCAGGTCAGGCCAGGCTAAATGCAGGCCAAGTCATAGGCCTCTGACAGGCCACCTGGCCTGTTTCCACCCCTATACGAGTCATGAAGCGCCAAGAAACACCAACTTAAAAAACTTGTATCTCACAAAGTGAGAAGAAACAACGGAAATGCTTTTGCGCAAAACAATTCAATCCAATCAGTCGTTCACGGTTGACTGAGTTATCACAAATCACTGATTAATCATTCGGTTAATATATAGATCCCTTCAAAATGGGATTTGAGTAATATATCACTGATATAAATGGATTCCGAACAGAAATTGGATTAATGTGTCATTTACATGTATAGCACCAGCACAAGACCGTCCATTGGTTAATGGAGAGAGAACTACAATAGAAGATTTTCTTAAATCCTGTCATATCATATATTATCTTGAATTTTCTTGAAATACACCACAATAATACTTTCTCACAAGTGTCATTGATATAAGATCTAGTTTGTAGTTCAAATATTTGTACCACAAACTAGATCTAACATTAAGGATAAGACCTAGCATTGAGAAGTTAAGAAATCATATATACAAGGGGTTTGTGCATTCGACTGCAACTCTTAGAGCCCGATCCAATGTATGCGGCTAATTTTTGGAAATCCGAGAGCTTATTGGGATAAGGCTCTATTATTTTTGCTGTTCTATGCCCCCTTGGATCATCAACTCTCATCATAGTTAGTGTCCTCAAAACCCTAGCATTCTCATTAAAGAAATCTAATATTTCTAACATACATTCAGGACCTTGGAAGTAACGAATAGTGAACTCCTTCAGATGTAATGAAACACATGGAGGCACATCACGTATTGGTTCAAGAGGGGACGGCGTATCAACCTGACCATATTTAAAAAAATGATAAGTCACAAACCCAATCGAAGAATTATTGCTTGCACTCGTAAATAATTAAATTCAAATTTTCAAACCTCATGATAAAATGGTCTTTCTGAAACCACAAGCTTTTCCAATTTGGGGAAGTTTCGGAGACGGTTCACCATCTTTGTCCATTCACCAGCAACACATTCCAGATGGGTTAAATTGTGAAACATTGGCACATCATCAGTAAATGACCACATATCCTGCTCACCAGAAAGCTAAAAAGCAGACTAAAAATTAGGCAATGGAATCTCATGGGGAAATTGAAAGGAAAAAAATTACTTTATCATGTGTGATAAATTTATACCGGAGTCCAATATAAGCGTAGAAATGTGACATTAGACAAAACTTTCAGTGGGAGTAGACATTGTGGAACTTCTGCAGTGACCATGTGGTTGAGTCCTCCAATGTTAAGCGGAAGGTTAAGGTTTCCATACAGATTTTTTAGTACCAAGTCTTTAAGCAAAGGACATGAAGAAAGAAGCATTTCCAAGCTTCGAACATCGGAAAAATTGACATGCTCCAAATGCAAGACTTCAAGCAAAGGCAAATTAACATGAGAAAGAGTGCCCATCTTTACATCTTTCAGCTTCAAAAACCTAATGTTATTGGCAGTGAAAACAATAGAGGGCAACTGATATGCCCATTCCTTCATATCTATTTCTAGATGTTCAACTTCGCTATTAGTCACAACATTATCAATCCACTTGCTAATCTTGCGGGGGCTAAAATGCTCATTATAGTGAAAATGAGCAAATTCGAGAACAAACTTTTTGACAGATTTCAAATCTACCGATTTGAGCACTTGGTCGGCGAATCGATAAAACCATCTGAGGCTCCGGCAGGTTTGTCGATTAAATTGAAGAGTGGGAAGGGAAAGCCAAAGTCCCCTCCACCTCTTGGACAAGAAGCTTGTGGCAACGGCTTCTTTGATTGGAAGAAAAGAGAGAATATGAATAAGCAATTCGTCTGACAAACCACTGATCCTGTCTTCTGTTCTTCTGTGCTTTTTGGTTTTCGACGCGGATTTCCCCATAAACCTTTAGCTAACCTTTGTGCTGCGCTTCTTTGAATTTAGCTAACCTTTGTGCTGCGCTTCTTCTGAATGTTAAACACTTGTGGTTCGTTGGGCAGGAAAAACAAAAAAAGAAGCTTAGGTGGTGGCTTGATGAGTTATAATTCACGGTGCTAGCCTCTATATACACATATATATTTATATATAAGATGATGGGTCGACATATCTTAGGAAGACAATGAGATAATATCCCTATTTTAATCTCTTCATTATGTGAATCAATCAGATAACATATGATTTGTATTTTCAGGCAAAAAAAAAAAATGATATGTATTTAAACAAATTTAAATCTGTATCATATCTGCGAAATCGAAAAATAAATTAAATCATAAGTTGATTCTTAAGTATGATTTGAATCCAACCATATTTAATTAAATCATATGATTGTGATATCTAGATTATCCTTTTGGCAACTGATATCTAGATTATTCAGATACTATAAATTAAATTCCTTATTTAACATATATCATAGTTAATTATTAAGGTAATCATATTAAATATTCCGATTTCCGAGGAATCGTGGGTGGATTTGAAATCTAACCGTCAACATTTTATCTTTTTTTATGTTCATATATTGTGGAATTCACTGATAACTATTATACTGCCTCTATTTTAAATATAAGATGGGATTTTGGAAAGTAGTATTTCAATATATAAGATATTTTAAATATTTTAAAGGATAGTTAATTTCTTTTTCCTAAAATATCCACGAGTATTTTTTAATTTCAATATATAAGATATTTTAAATATTTTTAAGGATAATTAATTTCTTTTTCCTAAAATATCCACGAGTATTTTTCAAAATAATATTTTCGTTTGCCATGTGATTAGAGTCTAGAGGAGGGTGAAGTTAAGAACGAATATTAAAATCTTAGCTACTACTCTCATCTACAAGATATAAGTCATTGCTAATCCAGGCGGTGATGTGTTAGGTTAACATATTTTTATAATTAATTGGTGTATAATTATTTGAGCATAAAATAATTACACTGAATTACTTGCTAAAATCAATATGTAGCATTTAATAAGTAAGAAGGAATTTCTTTAATTAGCTTTTTTATTTTTTTAGCTTAATAAGAACGATAAAAGCTCTTGTACGATTTGGGCAGAGCCATACAGCTAATTGGCATGCTTTCTATGGCAATTATTTTTAACTCAGAAGCTACTTTAATGTTGAAGCAGATTAAAGTTTGGGGGCAAGCCTCATTAAATTTTTATTTAATTATTGTGTATGTCCCCTGCTGATCCAACCAGTTGAACCATGAGAATCGTCAACTGTTTATCTTTTCAACTTGACATTTGGTTTACTTTTAAAATTGGTCTAAATATAAACCTTGATATTTTTTTGGTTTAATTGGAATTTTCTATTATTCTTTCTAATAACTAATTGACCATAAAATCTGGAAGTGAATTATCATATTTCTTGTTTGAAGTGTAGAGAAAGTTTTCAAGAGACTCTTCTATTTATTTTTTTTATTAGGATTAGCAGTGCTAGTCCTAATCTCATTGTAGACATTGTGAAGGACTTTAGCGTTGGCCACGAGACCTTCTACACACACACCATTAGGAATCGAACCCATTAAGAGATGTTTAATGGTGTATCCACGAGCAATACAAAAGCATATATAGTTATATATTACAAATAACATCACAAGTTACTTTAAAAAAATTAGAAACATACAAGTAGATCCCTACGATAAAAAGTTAGAAATATAAAATCGAGTATCAAGAAATCAAATCATAAATAACAAAGTGGTTGTTTCTTCACCAGACTGCACTCTCAGACCTCCGTTTTGCTGCTAACTTTTGGAGCATTCGGAGCTTCCCTTCATCACCATTGTGAAGGTACTTTAGCGTTGGCCACGAGACCTTCTACACACACACCATTAGGAATCGAACCCATTAAGAGATGTTTAATGGTGTATCCACGAGCAATAAGCAAAAGCATATATAGTTATATATTACAAATTAACATCACAAGTTACTTTAAAAAAATTAGAAACATACAAGTAGATCCCTACGATAAAAAGTTAAGAAATATAAAATCGAGTATCAAGAAATCAAATCATAAATACAAGTGGTTGTTCTTTCACCAGACTGCAACTCTCAGAGCCTCTACGTTTTGCTGCTAACTTTTGGAGCATTCGGAGCTTCCCTTCATCACCATTACCAACACCCTTTATGGTGAGAGTCCTCAAAACCCCAGCATTCTCAGTTATATATTTTAACATTTCTGACTTACTGCCAGGACCTCGCAAGTAAAGAAGAGTGAACTCCTTTAGATGTAATGAAACACATGGAGGCACATCAAGTATTGGTTCAGGAGGGAACGAAGAATCAACCTGACCATACAAAAGAATAAGTCACAAACCTAATAGACGCATACATCATTGCTTGCACTAACTACTAATAAAGTTCTGATTTTCAAACCTTATCATAAAATGGCCATTCTGAAATTACAAGCTTTTCAAGCTTGGGGAAGTTTCGGAAACAATTCACCATCCTAGTCCATTCACCAGCAACACATTCCAGATGGGTTAAATTGTGAAATGTTGGCATATCATCACTAAATGACCACAGATCCTGCATTTCAAAACGCTAAAAAAACAGACTAAAAGTTAGGGAATGGAATCTCAAGGGGAAATTAAAAGAGAAAAATTACTCATCATGTGTGATATATATTCGTACCGGGGTCCAACATAAGCGCAGAAATGAGACATTAGACAAAACTTTCAATGGAAGTAGACATTGTGGAACTTCTGCAGTGACCAAGTGGTTAAGTCTTCCAATGTTAAGTGGACGGTTAAGGTTTCCATATAGAATTTTTAGTACCAAGTCTTTAAGCAAAGGAGATGAAGAAAGAAGCATTTCCAAGCTTCTGTAATCTGGAAAATCAATTTGATCCAGATCTAATATTTCAAGTGAAGGCAAATTAACACGAGAAAGAGTCCCCACCTTTACTTCAGTCAACTTCAATACCCGAATGTTATTGGCAAGGAGAACACTAGAGGGCAACTTATATCCATCTAGGCGTCTCAGATGTAGCTCCAGATGAAGAAGTTCACCTTTGCTACTGATCACAGATCACAGCATTACCACTTGTTAATCTTG
Organism: Neltuma alba; assembly: GCF_004799145.2. NCBI lineage: Eukaryota > Viridiplantae > Streptophyta > Magnoliopsida > Fabales > Fabaceae > Neltuma > Neltuma alba. The sequence goes on along the minus strand of NW_021635827.1, from coordinate 61,505 downwards.
TGAGGTTTAAAATGCTCACCAACCATAAAATGTTTACACTGGAAAACAAACTTTTCGACAGATTTCAGATCTACCCGTTTGAGCACTTTGCTCACAAATCGATAGAAGAATGGAAGCGTACCAAAGTATACACGGTTAAGGTCAAGAGTGGGAAGGGAAAGCCAAAGTCGTTTCCATTTCTTGGATAAGAGGCTTGTGGCAACTGCTTCTTTAACTGGAAGAAAAGAGAGAATACGAAGAAGGACTGAGTTTGGCAAACCACTGATCCTGTCTACTTCTTCTCTGCGATTTCTTTTTCTGGATACTGATTTCTCCATAAGAACTAAAGGTTGAAAGAAAAGTGGATAACCACGGTCGAAGTTTAACAGTTACGGATGAGTTTTATATGTACACACACATAAATATAGAAATTAAAGTTAAATGGGTAGAAATATTTTATTATACCGCAATATCCGTCAATGATCAATCATTATCTCTCTATTATCTCAATCAATGAGATCATACATGATTTGAATTCAAACATATTAAATTAAATCTTATGATTTCGATATTTAGATTATTCAGGTAATATTAATTAAAATTTTCGTTTAATTTTTCTTATATTTAATTGGATATATAACCATATTAAATATTCCAAATCTAACCGTTAACATTTTATTTTATTTTTGTGTTCACATTATCTATTACTGCCTCTACTTTAAATATAAGAGGAATTTTGAAAACTTTAATATTTCAATGAGGTATTTTACGGATTTTTAAGGACAATTAATATCTTTTTCCTTAAAATATTCATAAAAGTATTTTGAATGTTGAAAAAGTTATCTATTTAATACATTTATTGATTTGTAGGCTTGGAATATAAGTAACTTATAAATAGAAACAAAGTGGTATTATGTTCTCAAATAGGTCATAAATTCATGATTCTTTTAAAATTTATCCTTATTAATCTTTTTTTATTTTTACACTTGCAAATTATTCACATATTTTTCTATTTCATCTCTCTTTTTTAAACACACATTAATGGGGTATTTAGATTAGCTTTTCAGAAATGATTTTGCAAACTCTAAAATAAGTATGTGAGATAAGTTTTATCTTGACTTATGTAAAAATACCTTTTCAAATGATTTTTGAGATTTCCAAAGACCCCATAATTAAAGAGGTAAAATTTACAAAAGTTATTAATACTCTCCCCGTCCCTTTTTATAAGTAATACTAGAGTCTAGACTAAATCATGTATATAAAAAAGTTAGTTAAAATTAGTTAAAGACAATAAATATATAAAAATTTTAAAAAAATTCTCCAAAATTTTCTTATTTATGAGAGAGAGTATAAGAAAGAGAATAAAAAAATTATTATAATAAAAAAATTATGACAGAAAAAGAATGAATGATGAAAATTAATAAAGAAAGAGAATCTATTATCTAAGAAATGATGTTTTAGAAAATAAAAAAATAAATATATTAACTATTAAAGTAAGTCTTTAATAGAGCAAAATAGAAATTTGCTACAAATATTTAATAGTACTTATAAATATTATTTGTATTTAAGAACAAGAGAAGATAATAGTTGTTGCTTTTAAAAAAAAAGGAAAGGAAAGGATTAATATTTGGCGCTAATTTTTTTTCACAAATGACTTGTAATACAGACCGAAAAATAGAGAAGAGCACACCCTATTTTCTGTGCATAGAAATAGCATGGACGGGAAGTAAAGAAAGCGAGTACAACGCATCTGTGGAGAAATAGCATGGACAATTAAGAAAGCGAGTACAACGCATTTGGAGGCCCAATTAATGCGATAAACGACAAAAAATATTCTTAATTTGTTTGCTGCTCTTGCATTATTGTTGAATTTGCTGTCATCATCATTCAATCACCGTGGATGTATCCGTTGAACCCAACAACAAGTTGTGTCACTATTGATCAGATTTCCATTTCAAAAGAGAAGCAGAATGATTTATTACTGCAAGTGATGGAAACACACAGGAGCAAGACATGCGTAAATAAAAAGACGGCAGAAAATAATCAGGTGGTGAAGGAATCGAGGGCCATGATGGTGCTGAGATTCATGGGATGCATGTACTGGGTGGAGCCTGCCAGAATCTGCTGCACTATAATTCTGTTGGCTTTCTCCGATGGATGGAACGAGTCCCAAAAGGCGTACAGGTCCCTGTTTGGGCACAGGTTTGAAAGCGGCGTGCACAGTCCCACCCCATTGTATGGCCCTTGTCCACAGCATGCTACCTTTGACGTTACGAATCCTGCAGGCAAAGATGCCTACATATTTAGTATTTTAGTGTGTCTCGAATAGGATTGTCAAGAGGATGCGTGTACGTACCATAAGCTTGAGGATCGGTAATGAAGTCCATGTGCATTCTATAAGCATTTGCCGCGACGAAGACGTCGGCACCGACCTCCTGGTTAAGGCCTGAGATCATGTTAACAAGCTGGGGATTAAATAACGATGCTGCTCTCTGGAGTTCCTCGTCGCAATCCCCATTTCTGCTCCTCGTGGCTAATTCTGCAGGAACACATCCCATCGGTCCCGTTCCCGTCACGATCACCCTCCTTCCTCCCAAATCATATAGTCTCTGCCTTGACCAAGTTGCATGCGCAACACAATTCAATTACAGAAGTACAAAAACAACAACTAGTTTTTAAATATCCATTAATTGTGTTTTTGTGTACCATAGAGCGATTAAATGAATGGGTCTCAAACATGTGATCACATTGCATGGACACCACCTTCTAAGTCATGCAAAGGGCATATACATATATATATATATATATATATATATATATATGATCACACACATGGAGACTAATGACATCAGTGGTTAACCATTTGTTTGGCAATTATGTATGCGACAGGAATCTTATACCAAGTAACCAAATAATAAGGGAAAGAATAATACCCACCCTGAGAATTTTGCGGTACTCAGAAATGAGATAGCGAACGTAATCAGGGAGAGAGAACTGGCGAGATCTTGCAGAGTAGGGAACTAAGTAGTAATTGTTGACGAAATCGTTGCCGCCGAGAGTGATGAGCACGAGTGCTCCGTTTACTAGTCTACGGGCTCCTTCTGCGCCAATATGCGCGCCCAGCCTTTCCTGGTAATGTTCAAAAAGCTTCAGTTGCTTGTAGATGTGGATGATGTGCACCTGCCACAAAGACACACACATATATGTTAACCTCACGTCTCTAGAAAGCACATATTTTGGACAATGGACGCAGAATTAATCACTCACAAACTGAAAGCCAGTGTCATTGAGAATCCCAATGCCAGCCGACGCAAAATTCGCACCAACCAGCAGCTTCTCTCCCGTTAGTTGTGGGTTCAAATAGGGGAGAGTAGGCTCTAACCCAAGCTGCTCACCTGCACGATCAACTCGTACATTTTATGCATGCATATGTCAAAACTAAGCATGAACTGAAATTGTTTGTTGTGAAAATATACTAGAATTAATTAAATCTGGCATATTTTCCGCATTTATATGAGGGGATAGAGAGGAGTCATGATATATACTGATTAGGTCGGGGATGTTGAGGCCATTGGAGAAACGTCCTGTGGGTCTGCGAGTTGGGTAGTCAATGCCGTAAGGGGGTGCGTCTGCGCGGGCAGTGGTGGCCAGGTAGTCATTGTTGCCGCTATCCACCAGTGAGTCCCCAAATACAAAGAAAGCCCGCTTTGGCTGTGCACAAACTGATGAACTAGCTGCCACCACCAAGCATGCTATTGCACAATAATAATAACCAAACACCCAACAGCTAGTCATTTGACCTTTTTTTCTATAACAATATAATGGATAGCTCACACTACTAATATTTACTCCTACTTTGCAATCTATTGGCAATGAACGAACGGGTGTGTGGCTTTTTATATATATAGTCTGGGAAGAAGCAACTACGTACCTTTGAATCATAAATGTCTTGCTCTACCACCACTCCAGCTTTAAAGCAGCCGCCGAATCAAGGTGAGAAGCAAGTATCCTCAAAGTAATTGCTCTGCCCAATTCCACATGGTTTCTTTTTCCTCACTCGTTAAATGTTTCATTCTTCGTATCAAAATGTAGGCTACCTTAAGCCCACTCTCACTTATTACTAGCCGTCCTTACAGCCCAGTAATAACACATGGTGTCCATATAGAGTCTTCGCCGCTCGAGAGTCTTAATTATCACAAGCAAATTTATATGGAGAGTACTGTATTTATTTTAAAATTTCCCAACACCTTGCATCTCTATATTTTGCATGCTGCCAAGGGGAGTCCGAAGCACTTGGTATACTTCACTCTTGTGTGTGAGAGTAGGTGAGAAGTTAATATTAGGGATAAGCCCCAAAAGTAGGTGACTTGAAGAGGGTAAATATCAAACTTCAAAACTATGTTCCGGCGAAATTGCTCTTCCAGCTTTGTTGTTTAATTTCAAGCCGATCAACCAGTTCTAAAAGTAGATAATTGCTACGGTGTGGATTTGAGAATGACACCATTGTACCACGCGTATACACCAATCTTCACCCGACTTCAAAAGTCTCGGGATGCTCTTAGTATATACTCCCTCTGCTACATAATGTAAGAAGTTGGCTAACTTTTTTCACATACATACTAGGAAATAAAAGTTTAGTTATTACATATGTCTTAAAATGATGAGTTTTTTTTTAATTTTATCCCTAAAAATGATAAAGTTGTCTTTAATGTTACGTTTTTAGTATCTCCTATCTCTCTCCTTTCTCTACTATATTTAATAGGGGCGAAAATGAAAAAATCACATTAACTACCATCACAATTTTCTCCTAACCAACGCCTTATATTATGGACTGAAGGGAGTATACCTACATCATGCATGCAACATTATAATATTTTGTCTTCTAATCCTAGTTTATTTTGTCTTCACTCAATTCTATGACCTCCTTTGGTATCAAGGATTAAGAATGGGAGGTACGGATTCAAAGACACCACCTCCCACTATGGTATTTATCTATTCCACCTACGTAGGTTTGTCCAATTCCAAGTGACAAACAATCCCTTATACTATACACTCTTTTAATAATAGAGGGAAATACGTGGTAGGTGATTGAGGTAAAAGGGGAATGAGTTAGGGGATCAAAAAAGACTCATTAATTACCCCATAAGTGACTCATATCTAGAAACAAACTTTTTTTTTTTAACAAGTGACCTATAAATAGAAAGAAAGTGGTATAATAGATGGGAAGATTGAAAACTTGAGGAATCTTGTTTTGGTGCTCATTATAGTGATCAGTATCATGATACTCATCAAATATGAACTGTTCAAATTAAATATGGATGACAGAGATTTAATTTTTTTTAATTTTTTTTAAGAACTTCTTTTAATAGATACATGATCCAAAAATATAACTAAGTTTTTAAAAAAATAATTTTTAAAACATGATGGATCCAATTATTTGGGAAAAGGGACTGTTGCATGGTCATAAATACAGAGGGACAGACCAAGTGGCTCGAGATTTCGCAAGGCATGTGAGCAGAGTAAATGAGGTGGATGAATTTGAACGGCTACTAGTACTAGCTACTAGAGTACCACACTACTAGCCGGATATAATTCAATAATCTCTTTGCCGCAAATGATCATTAATTCACCTTTAACAGACTCCAATTAAAAGGGAGCTGCAAGAAAACTAAGGGCCCTTCCGGTCAACAGAAAGTGAACCAAACGAATGGAAAGGGAAAGGAAAGAAGTGGCGTTTGGTACGTAAAGATAGTTCGACGGGACAACTTGGATTTGGATGGATATAATGAGATGACAGAAAAGAAGAGTGGCTTAAATTGTCCTATCAATTTAAATCATGCCACATTAGCCCTCAGTGATCAATCATAATCTCTCTATTATCTCAAACCCAAAGGTCAATCTTATCATGGGACACATCAAAATACTCACACTTTAACCCCAAAATTTTTTTTTGAAATACTTCAGATCAAGTTCGGTCATTTGTTCCTTAGCCTCCTCTTTGTTTTTGGAACAAAGGTAGAAGTGAACGTTTCAGTTGAAGCTCTCGCTCTGTAGAATAGCAATTCTACATACAGGTTCAATGATGGGTTATGACTCTTCGTCACGTCAATAAAATGCTTGCGCGCACAAATATTTTTCAAGTGATGTGCCATCATCTTCATGTGGCACCATTTCAGAAACAAGATGGAGCTGAAGGGATTCACATGTGCACAAGATTATACTATTTGTGATGATTCATCCAACACTGAATCTTGGGAATTAAACAAGTCTACGGGCCTTCAAATACTTCCAAATGAAATGGATATAATAGTGTGAACATTAAGGGGAAAAAAGTCCAGCATTAAAGGAACCAAATACAAGAAGTTTGCAGGGTCGTTACATATAATATCTGATGCACCAAATGATCTTAAACTTTCAGAAGTATGTAACGAAGTTCACGACCCTTCTCCAAACTTCTAATTTCAATAACTCAAGTTGGAGGAACTGATGGCTTCCTAATTTTCAAGAATTTTCTCATCGCCTCCTCAGTATTTTCCCCAAATATATCATAAATAAGTCTACAATTTGAAGAGCATCTGGTGTATGACGATAACTCTTTGAGCATTTCAAAGTCTTTCCTTTCACATGTGCCAGCGCTCCCAACAATGACAGTCCTCAACACTGTTGCATTCTCCATTATAAATTTTACAATTTCAAATTCAAGTTTGGAGCCTTTGAAGCCAAAAATAGCACACTCCTTCAGGTGAGATGAAACACATGGAGGAACATTAGGTGTTGAAAATTCCATCAAACATTCGTCATCTGAATCATAATCACCATCATCTGAATCATAATCACCATACTGACCACACAAATGCATACAGGTCTTAGAAACTGAATAAAGAGAATGCATTCTGCATATAAATCAAACCATTGTTTTTGTCCCAAACCTTATGAATTATAAAACTTTGAAGCTTGGGGAAGCCTTGGAGCAAGCTCACTATGCTCCAACTGATATAAGAGAATTCCTCAATTTGTAGCTGGATTAAATTCTGAAATGTTGGAATATCAGAAGGATATCCTATATCTTCCTGCACAAGGAATGAGCAAGCCAATTTAAAAACAAACGGTATATGAACTCTAAGAACAACAAAAAGTATAAACATGCTCATCGCAGGGCCTTCATACCTGACATAAGCTAAGAAATTGAACATTAGAAAAAGCTTCTATTGGGAATCCAAATAGTGGAATATCTGCGAGTAACAAATGATTAAACCTCGCAATGTCGTGCCCTGAATGCTCATAAGGTATTAACAAAAGATTTAGCACCAATTCTTCAAGACGAAAACAATTAGAAAGAAGCCTTCCCACACATTCAAAATTTGAAAATCGAACCTCCTTCAAATGCAAGACTTTAAGTGAAGGCAGATTAACTGTAGAAATATTACTCAAACTCAACCTAGTCAACTTTAAGACACTAATGGTATTGCAGATGAAAATGCTAGAGGGCAACCTAATAAAATCTCTTGGAAAATATAGCTCTAGATGCCTTAATTTGTAACTGACCAATGCGTTAACCCAAATGTTAACCTTAACAGTGGGCACAGGGAAACGCTTACACTTGAGAACAAACATTTGAACAGAATTCAAATGAACTAAGAGGAGAGCTGCATCTACAAATTGAAGGAAGAATTCAAGACTATGAAAATTAGTGTCGTCAAATTCAAGTTTGGGAATGGAGCGCCAGAGTGGTCTCCACCTCTTGGACAAGAGGCTCGTAGCAACAGCATCTCTGGTGTGAAGAAAAGAGAGAATATGAAGAAGCAATGAGTCTGGCAAACTACTGATCCTCTCTCTCATTTCTACTTTTGTTCTGTTCCTTTTGTTTGTGGACATACCAACGATGAACAAGAAGGGGTATGAGCAAAACGAATGACTGCTATAGATGGCTGAAGATGTGTTTATAGAAGTTCAAAAATGAAGCCTCATGTTTTCCTAATCTCCACTAATCGACTCTGTCCATTTCCCTTGACTTAGGCTAGAAGACGCCCTTCTCTATTTCTCAGCAATCAGCTTCTTGTATTGCCCTGCATTAACGCCATTTTGCTGCAAAACAGAGGTGTGATGTTATAAGATCAAACAAATCGTCCCCATCATTCCTGTTCGTGCTCAATTAAGTCTTCACCTGGAAGAATATTTCACAGCCTGGGACCAAATATCATGCAATTGATACTAAATTGACAAAAATGGAAAAGCTGAAAGGTAGAGAAGATCAGATCAAAAGTGCCCACAAGACCACAAATTAAAAGAAGCGAAAATGTCAGATAGATTATTCATAATAAACGTGACCCCTTTAACCAAACTAAAGACTCTACCTTATCGGAGAAACCTGGAAGGTTATCATGGTGGCGATGAGTTTCAAAATATTTCTTCAAAACCCTAATGTCAAGCTAAATTTAAACTGTTCTCAAGCATTTTGCAGAAAATGAGACAAAAAATGCAAATCGTTTGAACCAGTAAAGGGTGAACTTAATTTGTGAAGAAAAGGAGACATTTAAAGCATTTTAAAGAAAAAAAAATCAGTGGGTATATGGAAGAGTGGAACCTTACCTCTCTTCTGCAGACGGCGATGGGCATCTGAGCGACGGTGGGCAGCAGCGAAAAGGACGACGGGGGGCGACGGTGACGAAGACTTAAACAGTTAAACGAGCACGATCGGCAACGGGGGAATGACGAGCCGATGAGGAGGACAATTTTTTCGAGTTTTGCAGCAAAAGAATACAACTATAATCCACGAGAAGCGAGAAGCAGAAAACGGCGTCGTGATGTGAAGATCACTATCGATCAGATCCGTGATCTAATTGTTGATGACTGGGATGTGAAGATTTGCCATACCCATAGGACTACTCTTCAATATGTTGATTATCTCGCTAGCGAAGATCAAAGAGACAGTTAGGATGCCATTTTGGTCACTGAAGTTTCTGCGGATGCATGGGGCGTTTCCTGGTGGATAGAGCCAATTGTGCCTAGTCTTTCCTGGGCCAGTCTGTTCACTGTTGTTTCCAAGCTTCGGCTTGCCCTTTGTCTACAAAAAAAAACAAAACAAAACGGCGTCGTTGCTGGCATATTGACGAACTGTAGTCTTGTTTATCGATGTTCTATTATTTTTGGGCTATGTTCATTAATGTTCTGATATGTACGCCTAGAGTAGAGGGAAAAAGTAAAAATTTTATTACAAATTACTACGTCCTTAATATAAAAATTAATTTAACTTGTAATTTGATCCTAAATAACATACCATTATCTATTATGTTTTTCATATTTATTCATTTTTTTCAAAATAGTCTTTATAGTAGTTATATATATTAAAGATTTCATCAAATAATAGTTCTAACTAATACATATGATTAATAAGGATATTCTAGAAAAAACAAAACCTATTTATTGCAAATAACTAACTTATTAAATTTTCTTAATCTATTTAAATCAGTTAACTAATTTTTATAACAAGGACCAGAGATAGTATCACGAAACTTACAAAATGGCTGCTTTGAAATTACAAACTTTTCAAGGTTGGGGAAGTTTCAGAAATACTACTCTGTTCCTTATTATAATATCTGATTTTTGAATGGGTTTGTCCTTTTTTATAAGATCCTTTTTTAGTTTGTCTGAGCATTTAATATATTATTACCTATTTTATCCCTAATTTTATATATTCTCTTTCTTTATTTATCTCACTATTACTCTCTCACATTTACCCATTTATATATAGGGGTATATTTGAAAAAAAATTGGATTTGTTACATATTAATTGCTTTTAATTAATTTTAACTGTTTTTTTAAACCGCACAATTTAATTAAAAGAATCTTATAACAAGGGACGAAGAGAGTAGTTTATAATCCTAGTACATTCACCCAGCAACACAATCCAGATTGGTTATATTTTGAAACACTTGACTATCATCACTATATGACCACAAATCCTGCATGTCAAAACGCTAAAACCACAATGAAAATTAGGGATTGAAATCTCATGAGTGAAAATAAAAAGAGAACAATTACTTAATACTCCTACAGTCCTAAATATAAGACCAATTTTAGAGTATAATTTACATTATAAAATAAATCTTATATTTAAGACTGAAGGAGTATATTATTGGTACAGGGTTCCAAAATAAGCATAGAAATGTAACATTAGACAAAACTTTAAATGGAAGTAGTGGAACTTCTACACTAACTAGACGGTTAGGTCCTTCAATGTCAAGTACGGGCTTGTTTGGATTAATATTGCAAAAGTACTTATATAAGTACTTTCACATACTTATCTTGTATTTCGTAAATTACATTTCAAAAGCTACTTATAAATCATTCCAAACAAGCTCGTAGTCAAATTTCTCACACAAAGTTTTTAGTACCAAGTCTTTAAGTGAAGGACATCCAGGAAGAAGCATTTCGAAGCTTGTATCATCTGAAAAATCAATGTGATCCCAATGTAATGCTTGAAGTGAAGACAAATTAAAATGAGAAAGAGTACCCACCGTTATTTCCATGAACTTCAAAACCCTATAGAGGGCAACTTATATGCATGTAGCCGACTCAGATTTAGCTCCAGATGAATGAAGATGATGTTTAACTTCGCTACTAATCACAGCACTAATCCACTTGCTAATCTTACAGCGTCTGATATGCTCGCCAAACATAACACATTTACACTTAAACTTTTTGGCATATTTCAAATCTACCAATTTGAGCACTTTGTTCACAAATTGATAGAAGAATGGAAGTCTCTCAAGGTATCGTCGGTTAAGAGTGGGAAGAAAAAGGCCAAAGTGGTTTCCATCTCTTGGATAAGAGGCTTGTGGCGATTGCTTCATTAGCGGGAAGAAAAGAGAGAATATGAAGAAGCACTGAGTTTGGCAAAATGCCAACCAAAACGCTCAAGCGTAATGCATAGCTTTATACTACTTCTGTTTTTTAATATAAGAACTAGTTGATTAATTTGAGTAAATTAAAAAAATTAATTAAGTTAGTTATTTGTAATAAATAGATGTTATATTTCCTAAAATACACTTTCATAATAAGTAGATATTATCTTTTATAAAATATACTTTTGTAATAAATAGATGTTATCTTTCCTAAAATACACTTACTAATGATGTGTATTTATTAGAACTACCAACATTTAACATGTACAACTACTACAAGGACTATTTCGAAAGAAATGTGTAAATATAAAAAGACAAAGAGGGTTGAGGTGTAACATCACCACTTACTAACCAGAACTAACCATGATAGAAAAGATTAAAACTAGTAAACATTCCCTATCATGGTTATTTAAGAGCAACCACATTATTAAAGGGCTAACCATGATAGAAAAACATTCGACCTTAATTAAGACTATCATGGTTAGAAAAAGAATAACCTATATTTGTAATCATGGCAAACATGGTTATAAAACAATACGCCTTTGAATGATAAATTATAATAGCAGTTTAGACTTGACTATCTTAGTCAACACTAGCAACAACTAAACTTGCCAAAATTGCCATTATCGCATCGTGGATCCACAGTAATTCAATCACATGCAATCTAAGGGCCTCAGGCCCACTACCAGCACCCTAGTCCAATGTCCAAACAAAATAAACCAAAGATAGAAAGTATAATACGTCCACTAAGTCAAACGACATGAAAATATAAGGAGGTAAAATAAGTTACAAATGAATGCAGTCCTGATGCGTGGCAATATACGAAAAGATTACATAAAACAAGGTCCAGAAGCTCTACACTGTCAGCTACAGCTATTGAGCCTCAAGAGTCTTCCCTGAAGGTCCCGCTAACGTATTGTTTCCTGAAAATGGTAAAGCAACAGGAGTGAAACAACGTCTCAGTAACTAAATCCCTACCTATCCCACACTCTAGCATGGGCTGGCGGGGTGTCAGGTGGGATACACAGAGTTAATAATAGTTGATAAACATTTATTTAACATTTAAACTCACAATAATCATACAAGACAAATATTTCCACCAGTCTCATGCAATGGATACATTTCAAAAGAGATAACATACTTGTCATTTATTTAAAAGATATAAATATCAATGAATATCTCATGTCATATGCAATTCCTGAACCCAACTCCAACCTTATATCCTCCTTATTTCTGCCGACTGGACCCATGGGCTAAGTTCTTTCCATTTGACTAGCAACTCTGACAAGCTCACCACACGAATGATGTGGACCGGCCAAAGACCACAGAGCACTCGGTTGACCATGGATCCCCCCTTGAAGAACTTGTGGGGTGTCGCAGTCCCCCGAAGAACTAGTGGGACAATAATAATAGCCAACCATAGAGCTCCGTATGGAGGCTAATACCATGTGGCAAGTATATGAATCTCAACAACTCCAATTATCTCCTTTCCCCACCCAAAATAGATGCACCGGGTTCAAAATGACACATTTATATGCATAATCAACAAAATTTCATAATAACACATCATAATCATGATCACCAATTTTTTGCAATACAAACTATGTCAATCCTTTTTAAAATAGCATCCCACAAGACAGTTCATACAAAACGTAATATGCTTTTATAGAATTAGTTGTAAAGCCGCTCACCAACTTCATACTAGAACATGCAACAGATAGAAATTTAGTTACCTAGTCTTCTAGCTATCAGTCAACTACAACCAGAGTCCAACCTCGAAAATGCCACAATAGAGTTTATATCTAATAACTTGTAACTCGGAGATCAAAAGGGTGATCCAACCGTTGAAATTAATGATTTGGATGTCCCAAATGGACTGACCAAATTTCAATCCGATCCAACGGTTAATAAAATCAAAACTAGCACTTTTCTGAGACTACCTCAGTTATGTGCGAAAATTATTTACTTACTCCAAGCTCCACTCACTAGCTCCTATATATAGGCTCCTCAAACTCCTTCACTCTAAAAATTAGTCAATGTGGGACTTCTATACCATGGTTTAATTTTCTAGAATATCATCCACACATACACACAATCACATACAAAAACATTATTAAAATAATAATAATAATTTGCCTATATCTAACTTCTCTTTTTTTTTTAAACTTAATATTAAAATATATTTATCTATAAATTTAATTAAATACTAGATAAAAATAAGGATGTTACATGAGGTCTCATATTTAGAACCAAATTAATATAAAACTTATTCTTATATTAAGAATTGCAGGTAGTGTGTGTGTGTATATATATATATATAGAAATGGCAGGCTAGAAATATTTTGAGAAGCCAAAATATCTATAGTTTATGAATTTAAGATATATATACATACATATATATATATATATATATCACATTATCGTCAATTGATTTATCATACTGTATCCGGTATCTCAATCAATGGGATAATATATGGTTTGAATTCAAACATATTAAATTAAATATGATTTTGATACATTATTTGGATAAAAAAATTAAAAGAGAATCTTAATTAAATCCAATAAAAATATCAAAATATATCCAATTAAGACCTGCACTTTTTCCTATAATGAGGTCAGGAGTCTTTATTCGGGGATTTTTTTAAAATATTATTAAAAGGATACAATGCCTTTTAAGTCAACAAATTGCACTACAAAAAAAACAGGAGCTTAGTTATGAAATTTAGCAACCGCCTCACAAATTCCATTACTAAAATTAGTAATAAAATTTAATGATGAAAAATTTCTATGACTAAATTAGTGACAGATTAATAACAGAATTTTATTTCGTCACTAGATTTGTGATGAAGTTTTATTACATCACTAAATTAGTGACTAATTAGTGATAAAATTTTATTCCTTCACTAAATTTTGTCACAAATCCTGGCTAATTCTGTTGTAAAGAATTAATAATAAAAATTAATGACGGAAAAATTCTGTCACTAACTCCCTCATAAAACATTTTGTGATGAAAATTTTTGATCACTAATTTATGTCACAGTTCCATCACTAATCCATAACAAAAAATATAACATAAATATATAATAATTATTTTTAATATTTATTATTAAAATAAAAATATGATATACCATATTTTTTAAATAATAAATTATATAAAAATAAAAAATTTAAACATTATTAAAAAATAAACATATATAATATATTTATTATTTTGTTACGTATTTGAATAAAAATACTCCTCCGGTCCTTAATGTAAGACCCATTTAACTAATTTGATTAGATTAAAGAAGTTAGGTAAGTTAATTAATTATAAAAAAAAGTGACACATTTTTCCTAAAACACCATAATCATCTTTTTTAATACCTCATCTCCCTCTTCTATTTGATTATGGTTGAGGGAGTATCTATAGGGGTAATTTAGAGAAAATTGATAAATATGATAAATGGGTCTTATATTTAGGACCAAAACCAACTCAAGAATTGGGTCCTATATTAAGGACCGGAGGAGTATAAATTATTAGAAATTTTTTACTAAAATAAAAAAATTAAATTCAAATAAATAATAATATACTACATAATATTTATTATATATATTTGTATCTGTTATTAGAAATATTATATATATTTATTTTTGTATAAAAATTTCGCATGTTTCTTAACTCAACTGGCAAACTGGTTTATGTGAGCTTTGCACAGATGAGCTCGAGTCTTCTCTCCACACTCTTCGTGATTGCTCTTTTGCCAGAGCGGTCTAGTTGGCTCTTCTGCAGGGTGAATGGCTGGATAAGTTCTATAGGCTGACAGATATTTCGAGTTGGATCAAATCGTATCTAAAAATGCGCGAGGTCGTGGAGGGTTATGAATTTCTCCTCTGGTTTGCAGTTGCTTGCAGAAACATATGGCTGAATTGGAACGTGGAAGCGACTCTTGCGCGTTCTCGTGCTTGTTTAGCATGGGGCAATCGAAATGTTCTTCGGCTGAGTACGGATATCTCTTTGGCTTCCTGTTGGATTCCTCCTCATCTGGAAGTTATCAAAATTAATACTGATGGGTCTTGGGATACGGTGACCGGTCTGTGTACGTGTAGTAGTCTCCTTCAAGATCACAGTGGCACTTCTATTCGCGGATCCATGTACAAGGTTGGGCTTGGGACGGCTTTTACTGCTAAAGTTTGGGGATTGTGAGCTTTAAAGCTGGCGTGGGATGAGAACTTGTGGAATATCGTCTCGGAAACCGATTGCTCCGAGTTGCCACAAGTTATTACAAATCCTATTTTGGATGAGCACCCTAATCATGTCACCTTGCTTGAGGTCAAACAGATGCTTGCGAGGGATTGGATGGTTAATGTGTCCTGTTGTGATCGTGAAGCCAACTCTGTGACGGATAGCATGGCTGTGGATGCTAGGGAGATGCTGCTCAATTTTCTGGTGCTAAACACACCTCCGAAGAGAGCCAAAGCTTTTTCGCAGGTTGATAGGAATAATGTGTTTCAATTTGATAGTTCAGTTGATTAGTTGGAAGTAGATGCCCGTTTTCAAGAGAAAAATTAAGAGGCCTCATTATGCGGGTAGAAAATCCCAAGCTCGAACTAGTACTTCTTTATAAATTGAGCCAATTTGTGACGTGATAATGATGTGAACAAGGTGATGATGGCTCACAGTGATGGACACGTGGCAAGGTGGTCGATGATGAGGTGGCGGTCAACGACATGACATGTGGCGACAATCAGCGGTTGCCATATAGTATTTTAAATTTACAAAATAAAAAAAATTAGTAACGAATTGGTAATGGAATTTTCTGTCACAAATCCTTTACTATTTTGTAACAGAATTTATGTCAGATATTTGTCACTAATTAACAACGGATTTGGTGACGAAAAATTTATGTCGCTAATTTTAGTCCCTAATCTGTCAGTAATCCATCGCTAATTAGTAACAGAATTTTAAATTCCGTCACCAAATAATTAGTGACAGTAGAATTAGTCACTAACAAAATTCCGCCACTAACAAAATTTCGTCACTAATTTTTATTGCTAATTTGATTTTTTTTTTGGTAGTGTTGGTGATTGCTCTAATCAACTTATAATCTAACCTATTTTAACTGAGATGCCACTAAATAATCGATGCATTTCCTTCTCCCTTGCTTGTCTATTTAATCATTAGATTCTCAATTTTTAGTGGACTTCTGATGATAATGAGAGGCTAGTTCTAGCAATTACTAATATGAATTTTTTGTGGGTATAAATTTATATTATCCAGTTTATATCCATCCCATCAAACGAAGGAAAATTTTTTTAATTATGACGAATTTTTAAATAATGAGAATATAAGATCTAGCATAACGACAAATAAAGGAAAGCGTTCTAAAATCTACTCTCTTTTTTTCCCCAAACGATTCCAAAATCTACTAATACATTTAAGATTCTGATTTTTTTTAATTAAAAAAGAAAAGGTTTTACTTCAAAACATTATCAATTTAATAGTTTTTGAAGGATTTCAGGCATACCTGGAATCTACAACGAAATTAGATTGCCACACAGAGGTCCGATCACAGTGACGGAGTCGGATCTAGATTTTCACAGCAAATGCACTGGGAGACAAAGTTCTGAGAGTGGAGGGAGGAGTCTGGAGAACCCCAAAAGTGCAAGAGACACACACGCACTAACTGATCACTATTGGATCAGTTATGTAACTCCCCATTTAAAAAAAAAAACTGCCTCCTCCATCCAACTGTTCCCTCCCTTTTGCAAATTACATAAAAAGGCCAATATTACAATTAGAGACCCATAAGTTTTGCTATTCATACCAGAGCCCCAAATGACAATGGGCTTGGGTCCAATCCACCAAGGGTGGACTGGCCCATTTTCCTACATCTCACACTCACACTTTGATGGATTAGATGTCGCGGGTCTAGCTTCTTTATCTTCCCTTCAACTTCATACTTGGTGCTTTGCCGTGATCGCGTGGGCATGACGTCTTCATTTAGGTGCTTGTACTAGAAATCCCTTTTAAAGGATCAGCACAACTCACCCTCTCCTTCATGTAGCTTGAATTTTAAAATTATGCCTCAGATGTCCCAAATTTACTTATATACACTTTTTCACGGTAGATCTAATCCCTCTCGAGTCGATGGTTAACTCAGATTACCTTTTTGGTATGTCTAGTGTCCACACTTATGACCACAAAATGTCATAAGGGACATGTCATTGACACTAGCATAGGTATGTATATCACAGTCAATCTTCCTTTCGCCCAAATATCACTTTGAGATGAATCAGTCGCTTTCTTAGCATACTACCTTAGATCGCATCAATCATGACCATAGGACATGCCAAAGTAGCAATCACTGAAATATATCTTCGTGATATTGTCAAAGTCAAAGGACACCAACAGGAGGATAATTCCTCCCTGGGACTCACATAGTAATGAAGCAGAGATCTTTCACTTGCTTCCCTTTTGCAATTCTCCCAGCACATGTGGTATGAAACACATGCTACGGTGTTACTCTTTTACTATAAGAGCGTATGTCGATTTGGACTTATTATTAACACCGTACAGACTTAAGTCCAAACACTCAGTATCTGAACCCAAATTCTTCAACTCTGCTCATTGTTATGACGTCGACGTTGAAGAGTTTGTTATCTGGCTACGGGTATTATGGAAGTGGGATTCCAAACTTCGATCCAACTTTATCAACGTGGATCTCATCTTGACTTGCTACACTTTAGTCAAGGCGACATAAAGTTTGTGTTTCTTCCCTACCATATCAGCATTCTTTGCTGCTTTACTGGTGAAAACAAATGTCTCATCTTTGCTCACTCCACTGAGTGTCAAAGGCGGTTGCCTGTGTGAGAGAGCCAAGCTTTTTAACCTGTACGACATACTAGGCATTGTATACTTTCGAACAAACACATAAAGTGATAACAAAAAAACATAATTTCATTAATGAGGTTTACAAATTACACTTTATGTATGCCAAGAGCTTGCACATGTTCTTTAAAAACTTTTTCGCCTATTGGCTTTGTCAGAGGATCTGCTACCATACATTTGGTTGAAATGTATTGTATAGTAACAATCTTTTGTGTTATATAATTTCTAACAAAATTATACTTGATGTCAATGTGCTTGGTTTTGCTGTGATACTTAGGATCTTTAGTATAGGCTATGGCTGTAGTATTGTCACAGTATACCATCACCAGATTGGTACTCTTGTTTCCAAATCCAAGGTGTTCTATAAATCTCTTCAGCCATAAAGCCTCTAGCACTGCTGCGGTGCATGCCACAAACTCAGCTTCCATTAAATGTAAGGTAATGCACGTTTGCTTCTTGCTACTCCAACATATGGCGCCATTGTTGAGCAAGAAGGTATAACCTGAAGTTGACCTTTGTTCTTCTTCATCTCCGCCTACATCAGCATCGAAGTACCCAATAAGGCATAGGTCACTTCCTTCGTAGTATAGTGCATAATTAGAAGTGCCTTTTAAGTATCTCAAGATCCTCTTCACTGCTTTCCAATGCTTTTCACCAGGGTTAGACTAGAATCTGCTTGCCAGTCCCACTGCATAACAGATGTCTGGTCTTGTACACATCATTGCGTATATCAGACTACCAACAGCACTGGCATATGGAACTCTTTCCATCTTCTTTTTGTCAGACTCGGTTTTGGGACACATGTCAGAACTCAAAGCCACTCGAGTATCAACAGGGGTACTCATGGGATTGCAGTCTTTCATGTTAAATCGCTCAACAATCTTGTTGATATAATTCTCTTGTGAAAGAGAGATGATTCATTTTGAGCAATTTCTTTGGATCTTAACTCCGAGTATATACTCTGCTTCACCCATATTTTTCATTTCAAAATTCGACGAAAGCCATTCTTTAATAGCCATCACCGAATCTAGACTATTTCTGGCTAATAGTATATCATCTACATATAAGGATAATATGACAAAATTACCCTCAAACCACTTAATGTAGACGCAGTGGTCTTCCTCTATCATTTGGAAGTCATATGAGGTAATTGCTTTGTGAAACCTTAAATACCATTGTCTGGATGGTTGTTTCAATCCATAAATGGACCTCTTGAGTTTACAAACTTTATTTTCCTTTCCTTTTTCAATGGAACCTAATAGTTGTTCCATATAGATTTCTTCATCCAGATCACCATTCAGAAATGCTGTTTTTACATCCATCTGATGTAATTCTAGGTCTAAACTGTTTACTATTGCCAGAATAAGTCTAATAGAATTGAAATGCACAACAGGTGAGAACGTATCTTCATAATCTATGCCTTCCTGTTGTGTGTACCCCTTTGCCACTAATCGAGCCTTGTATTTTCAATTAATCCATCTACTTTTCTTTTAATTTTGAGAACCCACTTGTTCCCAATGGCTTTACGTCCTTTTGGAAAATCAACTAACACCCAAACTTGGTTCTTTTTCATTAAGTCCATTTCTTCTTCCATAGCTTTCATCCATTCATCTTTCGCAGGACTTGACAAGGCTTCTTATACAGAACATGGCTTATCATCCCCTTCTGGAGTAACTAAGAGAGATTCGCCCTCTATTTGAAAGCATCTTTTGGGAACACTTTCCCTGTTACTCCTTCTGACTGGAGCTATTTGCTTATCTTTCTTTCTTTGTTCAGGTCTCAGTGTTGACCTTTCTTTGCTCCCACTCAGATTGACACACCTAGACGATTCTGGTTTTGTCAATTTGTTCTGCACTCTCTTGTTCTTGTGTCTCATAAAAAGAAACAGTGCGGTCAACATCTCCTCTATTAGGAAATTCAGTCTCAATGAATGTTACATCCCTTGATTCTATTTCAATTACCGTTCCATCTTCGTTTTCACCTATGAAAACATATCCCTTTGATTGTTCAGAGTACCTTATGAAGATATATTTCTTTCCTCTAGGACCCAACTTCCCATGCTTATGAGAAGCGTCATGGATATACGCCGCTGACCCTCAGGGTCTCAAGATGCTTAGATCTGGTTTGCATTTTGTCCATAACTCGTAAGGTGTGGAAGCGACTGATTTTGAGGGTACACGGTTAAGTATGAAGGTCGCCGTTAACAAAGCATCACCCCAATACGAAATTGGCAGGTTTGCTTGAGCCATCATTGACCTAACCATGTCTAGAAGAGTTCTGTTTCTTCTATCAGCAACTCCATTTTGTTGTGGAGTGCCAGGGATAGTCAGTTGTCTAATTATCCCTTTTTCTTCACATAGCTATTTGAATTGATCAAATAAATATTCACGACCTCGACCAGTACGTAATTCTTTAATTTTACTGTCCATTTGATTCTCTACCTCATTTATGTATCGTCTAAAGCACTCAAGAGCTTCAGACTTATGCGAGATCAAATAAACATGACCATATCGTGAAAAACTGTCAATAAAGGTAATAAAATACCAAGCTCCGTGTCTCACCCTCACTTTCATTGGACCGCAGATATCATAATGGATTATTGCAATGGATTTTCAGCTCTTTTTCCCTTACCGAAAGGCTTTCTTGTTGCCTTACCAGCTAGACAATTCTCACATAGTGACATTTCCATATTGGGAATGGCACCTAACAATCCTTCTTTTGCTAGTTTAATCATTCTTCTATCCTTTGATTAATGTGTCCAGTCTAGCATGCCAGGTGTTTATGTCAACATTATTCAAATTCATTACTATTGAAATCACCAACAATATCCAAAACAAAAAACTTCTTAAATAGAAAAGCTGAACCATAAAGAACAGAGTTGCTAAAATGTCTGCAACTTTACCATAAAGTTTACATTAAACCCAAATTCTAACAGACACAATACAGAAACCAAGTTCTGCCGGATGTCAGGAGCGTAAAGTACATCATGGAGTATCAAGGTCTTCCCACCATGCAAAGTAAATTTGCAGGTGCCCAAACCTTTAACCTCGATCCTCGCGTTGTTCCCAACATAAAGCCACTTGCTTTGATACGGCAACCGACGGTACTCGATAAAGGATCCTCGATCTCTAGTTACGTGGTTTGTGGAGCCTGAGTCTATATCCAAGAAGAAGAACAGGTTCTATTAGAAAACAGTACTAGAAACATTGAAACATGTGAATTCACATAATTCACTATACCTTTTCACTCTCAGCCATGACCATATCGTGAAAAACTGTCAATAAAGGTAATAAAATACCAAGCTCCGTGTCTCACCCTCACTTTCATTGGACCGCAGATATCATAATGGATTATTGCAATGGATTTTCAGCTCTTTTTCCCTTACCGAAAGGCTTTCTTGTTGCCTTACCAGCTAGACAATTCTCACATAGTGACATTTCCATATTGGGAATGGCACCTAACAATCCTTCTTTTGCTAGTTTAATCATTCTATTTTGATTAATGTGTCCTAGTCTAGCATGCCAGGTGTTTATGTCAACATTATTCAAAGAAACAGCAAAGCATTCATTACTATTGAAATCACCAATAATATCCAAAACAAAAAACTTCTTAAATAGAAAAGCTGAACCATAAAGAACAGAGTTGCTAAAAATGTCTGCAACTTTACCATAAAAGTTTACATTAAACCCAAATTCTAACAGACACAATACAGAAACCAAGTTCTGCCGGATGTCAGGAGCGTAAAGTACATCATGGAGTATCAAGGTCTTCCCACCATGCAAAGTAAATTTGCAGGTGCCCAAACCTTTAACCTCGATCCTCGCGTTGTTCCCAACATAAAGCCACTTGCTTTGATACGGCAACCGACGGTACTCGATAAAGGATCCTCGATCTCTAGTTACGTGGTTTGTGGAGCCTGAGTCTATAATCCAAGAAGAAGAAACAGGTTCTATTAGAAAAACAGTACTAGAAACATATGAAACATGTGAATTCACATAATTCACTAATACCTTTTCACTCTCAGCCTGTTTTGAACAGTCACGTGCGAAATGGCCCATTCTCTGGCAGGCAAAGCATTTGACCTTCTTCAGGTCTAGCTTCTTTTTCCCACCTTTCTTTCCCTTCTTCTTGAATTGCTTCTTTCCCTTTTTGGGTTGAGAACCACCCTTCTTCCCTTTTCTTTAAAACTTCTTGCCCTTCTTGGAATCAGGCCTTGATTGGGAAGTACCGACACTCTCAGTGTAATAAGCTTGTCCAAAGGTCTTGTAAGCCTCTAAACGTTCATCCTAGCTCCAAGTGTTTGGCTACATCGTAAAAGTAACGATGTTTTCATTATGGGTCAGGTTGACTTTCATGTGCTTCCAGCTAGTAGGAAGCGATCTGATAACAGCTTGCACTTGCTGTTCATCAGACAGGACATGGCCTGCTTCTTTAAGTTCTCTGATCATGTTGGCCATTTCTCTGAAATGTTGTTTCATAGGATTGTTTGGCTTGAGCTTGTATGTAATATCCTAAAGGTTAGTTAAGGATTTTAAAAAAAGGGGGGGAGTCAACAATTACGGTGGAAAGAGATAGAATAAAGAAGAAGAAGGAAAGTTAAAAGTTGAAAGTGGAGACATGGAAAAATTGGTGCGTGGGAAAAAAAAAAGTTAGGCATGGAAAAATTGATCCATTTAGATTAGGAATGAAGACTTTGGAGGAGGAGATGAAGACCTTGGGGGGAGAGGATTTAATGCCAGAAGAAAAATAAGAGCGGGTGGTTGGAGAAATGAAGAATAAAAGGGAGAGTGGACACAGAAGATGAGCCGCATGCGGGAGAGAAAGAGAGAGAACGAGAAAGAGAGAATGAGAGAGGAGCAGAGAAGGTTTAGCATGTGAAGGGTAATACAAGCTTGGAGATCATCTAGGTACACAATATAGTTCTTTTTATCAAACTTTCTTCATGAATATTTTCTAGGGAAAATTGCAAAAAAAGACCTGGAATTGCAAAAACGCAGATAGGACCCTTGACAACTTCACTTTGAGTTTTGACAAGAATATATGCCCTGGTTGTCAAAACCCAAAGTGAGTTGTCAAGGGTCCCTATCTGCGTTTTGCCTTTTTGCAATTCCAAGGTATTTTTTTATATTTTCATATATTTTAGGTTTCCTAATGACAGTATTATTAAAGTGCTTAGAGAAAATTTTGAGACTTATATATGATATAAATATGGAGTTTTAGTAAAAGATGATCATAGAAATTTAGAGGTAAATGAGTTGTTATTTTAATCGGTTAGATTTGTCTATTGGTTGGTTTTTAACGCTTAAATTGATTTTTCTAGTTGAAAAATATGTGATATATGATTTATATCATATTTTACTGATTAAAAATTTAGTTGAATAATTTATTTGAGGTGTTTAACATATTATTAAGATTTTACTCAGTTTAGTTTTATTTATTGGGTGACTGGAGGTTTTTAAAATAATTAGGAAAAATTGCAAAAAAAGACCTTGGAATTGCAAAAACGCAGATAGGGACCCTTGACAACTTCACTTTGGGTTTTGACAAGAATAATATGCCCTGAAGTTGTCAAAACCCAAAGTGAAGTTGTCAAGGGTCCCTATCTGCGTTTTTGCAATTCCAAGGTTTTTTTGCAATTTCCCCAAATAATTATTGTAGCTAAAAAGTTTATTATTTATGGAAATATATATATATATGGTAGTTATACCATTAAAGTTTTGATTATATTATTTAGTTACAAATATTTGAAGTATTATTAAATTTTTGATAGTTTGATTTTGAGGTTTAAACTTAAATGAAGATTTTTAGAATTTAGAACATAATAATTTTATATTTGGAAATTGTTGAAAATCCTTTTTATTGAGGTAAATAATTTGGAGGTGGTAAATAAATAATTTGGGTTGTTAGAAATTTTAAGTTATTTCTAAAATACTTAATAATTTTTGGGTCTTGAGAGTTGCGGGAATTTAGAATAAAAATTTAATTAAATTAGAAATTTAACTAATATAGAGAAGTTTAATTAATTAATTAGTTTATATTAATATGTGGTTATATTAATTGTGTAGATTAATTATTGGTTGAACAAAAGATTGACCTTGTGGTAATCCTTAGTATTGCTTTAGCGAGAGGTAACCACTTTCTACTTGTTATATGTGTTAATACGTTGTTTGTGAGTATTTTCCTATTTTGAATAATATTTGATATTTAGAATTCGAGTAGATATATTATATCTTTTGAGCTATAAAAATTGTCTTGTGGGATTTTTGGAATTGTGATTGAGAAGTTTGGAAAGATATATGATTATATCCTATGGATTATACTGAGAAAAGATTGAGACATTTTTTATTATATTGTGAATGATTGGTTGTTATTTGGATTTTGTGATTGAGTTCTACCCTACCACGTGGTAAGGCCGCCATTGGTGCACATTGGTTGGCTTCTTCTTTCGTCCCCCATAGTGAGGGATAGGCCTTTGTGGCTTCTTATTCGTCCTCCAAAGTGAGGGATAGGCTCATATG
The DNA here is from genome assembly GCF_004799145.2 of Neltuma alba. NCBI lineage: Eukaryota > Viridiplantae > Streptophyta > Magnoliopsida > Fabales > Fabaceae > Neltuma > Neltuma alba. The sequence continues at coordinate 37,236 of NW_021635827.1, read as the reverse complement.
TTTGATTGATCCCCCAGAGTGAGGGATAGACTTATGTGGCTTGTGTGTTGACCCCTATAGTGAGGGTTTGGATGATTGAAATTATATTTCTATGGATATATCTATAGTTCTCGAGAATTAATAACTGTCGCACTTGACACCTCACGAGCACGTGTTAGTATGTATGATGAGTTGGACAGTTGGTTATTGAGGCGTTTGTCTCACCCCGTGGTTTTTACTATCTTCAGGTGTTAGTTCAGGTGGTGATCCATCAGGGAAAGCTCCGGAGGCATAGTGTGCTAGTACAGCTTATATAGCCTCCCGACTTCTGTTATATGTGTTGATTTGTTATATATTGCCACATAGGGCTACATACTCTAATGTTGTAAACTAATACTTTTAATTACTACTATTTGATATGGAAGGTCATTGGAAGGCCAGAGATATTTAAGACTTTGCATATTACGCACTTTTGATAGTGTTGACTTTTAACCAATGGGTTCCATGACTTATATTAAAATGATTTATCAATTCGTATATTTGAAAGTATAAGTTTGGTTTGGGCTAATGGTTGAATGATATTTCTGGATTTGGAAGTCCAAGGCCCAACTTAACGATCGAGGTTACTCATAATATAAATTTATTTCTTTTAATCATGATAGCCAAATTTAAAAATTTTAAGGTTTCTTCTTTTCTATCATGGTTAATCATTCAAATAAATTATTAGATTTAATCTAAAATGGTTTAGAAAGAACGGTTGTCACATTGTAGGTGTCGAACTTAATCATCAACCTTCTAAGTTTAGGGGTAGAAGTACCACCAAACTTGTCTTTCAACGCTATCCACATAGCCTGTGCAGTTTTGTGCCTTTCAAACTCGCACATAATGTCATTAGCCATGGCACTCAGAAGCGTAATTCTTGCTATGTTGTTTTTCTTCTTCCAAACTAGGTAAGCCTCTTGGTCTCTCCTATATTAGGCCGTATTCCCAGCTTCAGGTTCGACCATTGCAGTGGTTAAAGATTCAACCGCATCTTGTTCCTCTAAGATGTATTGAACCTTTCGGTGCTATGTCCCAGTTATCCCCATTGAGCTCTTCTCCTTTATTAAGCTCAGCAATTATATTCTTGGTTGCCATTTTTAGTTCTGTGACAAATTTATCCCACATTATTCTATGTTCTCTCTAAAAGAAAGACGTATCATAGAACATTTCAATTATATAGCACAATGAAGTATACAATGTGCTATACTTATATCATCCTTGATCAGAAAGTAATGACACTGCAAGATCCATGATCAAGAGTATACGTTTATACCTCCCATCACACAGATACAGGCAACAATCATTATGTCCTATCAAGGATTTTATATAAGTACTTCAAAGATTGTGGCTCTTAGAAGTCTTATCTTCTAAAAAGTCCCACTTATAAAAAGCATACACATAATATTCACAAATAATCATACAACAATAATTTAAGTAATTTCATTAAATGAAAAAATAACATACTTAGTCTGTTTACAATGCATGAAACAAAACAAAAACTTAATATAATCAAACCACACCTCAAACGGACCTCCCATGCGCCTACATGCTCCCCTAGAAGGAAAATTTGAGAAAAATGAAAAAAAAATTCAACCACCACTCGTGCTAGCGGCACGTGTAAGTCATCCACTAGCTGCTGCTGACGTCACGCGCCATGCTGACAGGTTTGCACGTGCCACCGCCCGCCTCTCAGGCAGTGGTGTCCACGTGTCAGAGGGTTGTGCCACTTGGCGGGACGCGCCACGTGGCACTTCTGGTACTAAAAAAATATTATTATTAATTTTTTTTTTTTAAAATCGTGTTTTTTTACTGGATGGACTCCTTTTTTTAATTACTGTTTGGGCTTGGTCACTGTATTGGCCCAAACAGAAAGCCCTCCCCCTTCCTTTTTTTTTTTTTTTTTGCAGCTAGGCTGCATCCTGCGTCCAGCCCAGTTTAGTTTTTTTTTTTTAAAAGGAGGGGCCAAAATGACACCGTTTTGGCCCCGGGAGGTCTCTTTCAGTGTCGTTTTGGCCCCGGAGGTCTCCTTCAACCTTCAGTCAGGTCGTCTTGACCCGGCTTCTACAACCGACGGACCTTCTCTTCTTCGTATCTTCGCCGTCTGATGTCCGTTTTTTCGTGTACTTTATATCATTTTCTTCTTTTTTTTGAGCTCTACGAATGGGATAAATTTTAAAGCCTAAAAACTTGATTTTAAGCAAACCCAAAGATGAACAAGCATACGGCTATAAAAGAATGATATAGAACGTGTTCTATAGAGGCAGAGACAATCTATCATATCTACTTATAAATATAAGTCAGAAAACTATCATACAGGAGTATAAATGGAAGGATTTGCATATATTTATTGAAGCAAATCTCTAGATACTCAGAATCGAACAATCAGAAAAGAGAGCACTGATATGAAATGCAGGCCACAAAATAACACCAATAAAAAAATGTAAACCTATGCTCTGATACCACTGAAGGATTTCGGGTATACCTGGAATCTACAATGAAATCAGATTGCCACGCGGAGCTCCGATCACAGTGACGGAGTCGGATCTGGATTTTCGCAGCAAATGCACCAGGAGACAAAGTTCTGAGAGTGGAGGGAGGAGTCTGGAGGAACCCAAAAACACAAGAGACACACACGCACTAACTGATCACTATTGGATCAGTTATGTAACTACCCGTTTGAAAAAAAAAACTGCCTCCTCCGTCCAACCGTTCCCTCCCTTTTGCAAATTACATAAAAAGGCCAATATTACAATTAGAGACCCATAAGTTTTCCTATTCACGCCAGAGTCCCAAATGACAATGGACTTAGGTCCAATCCACCAATTGTGGACTGACCCATTTTCCTACAGTTTTCAAGTTAAATAAAAAGTGTTTGTTCCTATAAATTTCTTGTCAGAGTTAGTGAAAAATGTTATATATAATAGATTGTCAAGTTTTCGGCATGGGTGTTTCCAAATTTTCTGACATAAATTATTTTTTATAAACAAATATTATAATGTTAAGTTTTCATAGTTTAATTTTTAGTTTTTTGAAAATTATTATTTTAATTATAAAAGGAAATTTTAGTCCAATAACAACATTTGAAAAATTCTAGTAACACCTCTTGGCTAGATTAAAAATTTGTTAAAAATATTAACTTTAAAATTTGAATTTTGATATTTTAATTAAATTTAATTGAAACTCTCGCTAAATTCAATCCATTATTCAATGGATATTATATATAATTAGATAGATAATCATATTAAATAGTTTAACCCATTAAAAGCGGATTCAAAATCTAACCGTTAACATTTACATCTATGTTAACATTTTACATCTTCATGCCGTGGAATTAACTATCAATAATTTACTGACTCTATTTTAGATATAAGAGAAGTGTTGGAGAGTGCAACGTATCAACATATAGGGTAATTTACGATTTTGAAGGATAATTAATTCCTTTTTACTTGAAATATTTCTGAAAGTATTACCTCTTTGATTACCATTTTAGGAACAAAATGGAGTTGAAGGGATTCACGTACGTATAAGTTTGATCAAAGGAACCAGAGACAAGAAATTTGTAGTGTCTGTCACAGAAGGTACCCAGTAGAGACTAAATCACCGGAAACTCTCAGAAGAATATGACCGAGTCACGACCACCAGGATCAACCTACAAACTTGGTAATTGTCATAAATTTTCTCGTCACCTCCTCAGCACGTTCCCTAAAAACATCATAAATGAGTCTACAATTTGCAGAGCATCTGGGGTATGACGACAACTCTTTGAGCATCTCAAAGTCTTTCTCTTTAGTTTCACTCTCACTTTCACTTTCACTTTCACTTTCATATGTGCTACGGCTCCCAACAATGACAGTCCGCAAAACAGTCGCATGCTCCATTATATATTTCACAATTTCAAGTTCAAGCTTGGAGCCTCTGAATTCAAAAAGGGCAAACTCCTTCAGCTGAGACGAAACACACGAAGGAACATCAGGTGTTGAAAACTCCATCAGGTCCGAGTCACAATCATCCTGACAACAAAAATGCGCGCGCACACACACACATGGTTATAGAAACTGAACAGAGAGAATGCATTCGGCACATAAATCAAGCCATCAAACCAGTGTTTAATTCCAAACCTGAAAAATTACAAGACTCTGAAGCTTGGGAAAGGCTCGGAGCATGCACACTGTGGTCCAGTCGATATTAGTAGATTTGTTCATTTGTAGATGGATTACGTTGGGAAATGTTGGAATATCATCAAAACGGTACGCTACATCCTCCTGCACCAGGAATGAGCAACACAAGTTAAAAACAAACATATTATCATATGAACTCCCAGAAGCAAAAGAAAGAAACAGTATGAACTTGTTCATCATATTCATACCGCACGTAAGCTGAGATATTGAACATTAGAAATGGCTTCCATTAGGCGTATATTTGCTGGAACAGGAACATCTGCGGACAACAAATGTTCAAACCTTGCAATGTTGTGCCATAAATGCTCATGACTTACAATGCTGTGCCTCCTATGCCCAACAAGACGTACTATACAAATTAGCTCCAATTCTTGAAGACGAACACAATTAGAAAGAAGCCTTCTCACAAGTTCAAAATTTGAAACGACAGCCACCCTCAAACGCAAGACTTCAAGTGAAGGCAAATTAACCCCAGAAAGATCACTCACTTTCACCATAGTTAACTTCAAAACTCGCAAGGTATTGCAGATGAAAATGCTAGAGGGCAACGTAACAAGCAGTAATGAATTTAGCTCTAGATGCGTTAATTTATGACTGACGAGTGCATTGATCCAAATGTTAGCCTTATCAGGGGGCAGACGGGAATGCCTACAATCGAGAATAAACATTTGAACAGAATTCAAATGAGCCAAGTGGAGGGCTGCATCTACAAACTGAATGAAGAATTTAAGACTGTCAAAACTTCTATCATCAAATTCGAGCTTGGGAAGAGAGCGCCAAAGTGTTCTCCACCTCTTGGACAAGAGGCTAGTGGCAACGGCTTCTTTAAGGGGAAGAAAAGAAAGAATATGAAGAAGTAATGGCTCTGGCAAATCACTGATCCTACGCCTCCTTTCTTTTCTTTTTTCTGATGCAATGCGCTCCATTCCTACTTTGCTGCAAAAGAGATGTCTGGTTTTAGTTGGGTATACAGGTGTCATTTAAGTCTTCACCTGGAAGACTATTTCACAACCTGTGACCAAATATTATGAAATTGGTACTAGATTAACAAACATGGAAAAGTCGAAACACGCAGGACCGCAAATTAAAATAACTGAAAATGTGAAACAAATGAAACACGACCCTTTATACCAAACTGAAAACCTTACCCTAGCAGAGAAACCTGGAAGGTCGTCACGGTGATGACTTTCTAAATATTTCTCCAAAACCCTCTTATCAAGCTAAATATAAACTGTTCCAAACCATTTTGCAGAAAATGAGACTGAAAATGCAAATCTTTTGAACTGAACCTAATTCGTGAAGGGAAGGTACGCATTTAAAGAGTTTTAATGAAAAAGCAACGAGTGGAAATCGAAGAAAGAAACCTTACCTCTCTTCTCCAGATGATGACGCGGAACTGGGCGACGGCGGGCAACAGCGAAGAGGACCACCGGGGGCGACGGTGACGAACACTTAAACGAGCAGCGACGGGGAAATGATGAGGCGATGAGGAAACTGTTTTGAGTTTTGCAGCCAAAGAATACAACTAAAATCCAGAAGAAGATGCTGAATGATGCAGGGGAATCATGGAAAATGCCAGAAGTCAAGAGAAAGAAATCATTCACAATGGGTTAGCTTATGGAATCCACTATCTACGGACAACTCAGACACCTGATTTTCAAGCCTGATGCTTTCGATGATAGTCAATGGAAACCGCCACCAGAGGAATACTTTCGACTGGATACCGATGAATCTGTCTACACTGACTCAATGGAAGCTTTCAACCTCATTTTCAAGGATGGTTGCCGTGATCAACCACTCAGATCAGAAATTAACGAGATCAGAGACCTCTTTTGCTCTTTTGCTCTGACTGGGGGATTGAATTGCGATATGGCCCCAACAGGAAGAAATCTATCAAATATCATGTTTTTAATGCCATTCAAAATTTGCTCCCGACAGGAATTAAAATATTTGTATTTATTGTTTAATATTTATTATTATCAATTCACTATTTCTTAATAAATAATTTGTCAATACATTTTTTATTGGGAAAATTCTAGATAAAGCCATTTGAATATATATAATTTCAAATTGGGTTCTAGAATTGTCTAAATGACAGAAAGGGTCAATGACCCAATCTGTCATTTCTAAAATTAAGACCAATTAACAATTTTGTCTTCACTTGTATTCATTCACTATAATAGTTTAAGGAATTACTATAAAGGTTTAGATATTACCTAGATTCATGTAGAAAATAACTATTTATTTTTTCGTAGTCAGGAATGCCCCATAAGAAGATGCCTTGTTATTAACTATAACTAATCATGTAATCACTAGAACAATATAAGCATTACCTAGATTTGTTTAGAGAATAATTACTCACTTTTACTTTCATTTGTATTCATTCACTACAATAATTTAAGGAATCACTATAAGAGTTTAGACGTTACCTGGATTTGTATATAGAATAACTATTCATTTTTTCGTAATCAGGAATGTCCCATGAGAATATGCTTTGTTATTAACTACAACTAATCATATAATCACTAGAACAGTATAAACGTTACCAAGATTTGTTTAGAAAATAACACTCACTTTTGCTTAATCAGGATAAAATGGTCAATTGCTCTTAATTTTAAAAATGACAGATTGGGTCATTGACCCTTTCTGTCATTTACATAATTCCAAGACCCAATCTAAAATTATATATATTCGGAGGGCTTTATCTGGGATTTTCCCTTTTTTATATTTTTTACTATTCAACACTTATCATTATTAATTGAGGACTTATTAATAAGCTTTTTAATATAATAATATTTTAGTTATTTAACTACATATGCAAAATATTATATCAGACATTATTTTTTTATTATTTTCAAAATTTTAAGTACCTAATTTAAAATCATATTTTTCAGCTATTTTATTTCTTATTTTCTGATTATCAGTTTAAAATTTGAATTAATTTGATCCTATTTATTTATTAAATCTTTTAAATATTAAATATGTTTTTATAATTACTATTTTGTTCTCTCTAGTCTTTCATTATCTTTCCTCATATCCAAGGTAAAAAAAAACCGGACCGGACCGGCCGGTTCGACCGGAAAACCGGTGAACCAGTGGCTGGTCCGGTCCGGCAGGCCAAAAAAACGGCCTGTAGTTGAACCGGTTCTAACCGGATCAAACCGGTAATAACCGGATCAAACCGGGCAACCCGCCGGTTTGATGGGTTGTCCGGTTTTGAATATATATATTTTTTTTAATCCCCAATCCATGGAAACGACGTCGTTTGGATTGGAAATTTACAAAAAAAAAAAAAATTGAAGACGGGTCCGGTCCAAATCGAACGAGTGAATCACTGAACCGATCTCCCTCGCCCCTACTTCAGTTTCTCTCGCCGTCGCCTCCCTCCCCCAAATCGAAATCCCTAGCTGAATCAAGCTCAAATCTGCCGTCGTCTCGGATCGTCGCCGTCGTCTCTGATCGTCGCGTCGCGTCGTCGAGGTTGAACGTTGAAGCAGCCGGTGATCGTGGTTCAACCGTTCAAGCTCAAATCTGCATCGCAGCCGCAGGTGGTCGCCTCCCATAGTCCCATCGTCGTTGCTTCTTCCCGGTGGCAGAATCATCGTCGGAGCTGCAGGTGCGTTCTTCGGTTTTTTTTTTAGATATTAAATCATCACTCATCAGCATGCTCTGTTCTTCGGTCAAGTAGTTTTGTGCTTCTTCGGTTTTTCCGTCTGAATTCTGAAGTAGCTAGGCTTAGATAAAATGAGATTTGTTTCCTTTTTCTAATGTAGAACAATATCGTGTATGATTCGTTTGAATGATGATGTGCGTTCTTTGGTCGGTCATACAGCATACTGAATTACTGATTGATGATTCAATGATATTTGATTTACGGAAATAGCTTCTTTAAGTGCAAATTTGATCATACTGAATTTTGGCATGATGATATCTGGTAGCACATCTGAATATTGGCGTGATGCTTGTATGAAATATTGGCGTGATGCTTGATTATTTGAATTTGAACGATGATATCTGGTCAGCACATCTGAATATTGGCATGATATTTGGTCAGCACATCTGAATTTTGGCATGAGGATTCGTTAATCCAAGTACTTAAAGTGCACATCTAAATATTATTTCATTTGAAATCTGAATTTATCAATTTGATCTTTGATTTTTAATCAGTGATGTTATATTATCCGAGCTAATCCCATAGCAATGAACCCCCAGAGCCAGATGTTTGATTTTTTTGATTTGTTATTTAGTAACAGTGATGGATATTTCAAGTAATCCAAGTTCAAGAAGTGACAATGTGACTCCTAATACGGGATCTTCCACTCCTAATACTGAAACTTCCACTCCTACACCCACTTCTTCATTACGTACCAAAACTGATCCTGCATGGGCACATATTGCATACAAAAAAAAGGGGACACAGAATATATATACTTGTCTTTTCTGTGCTAATAGTTATAGAGGAGGTGGGATAAATAGGATGAAGCAACATCTTGCTGGTATCACTGGTCAAATAGCTTCTTGTAAGAAAGTTCCACATGATGTACGGCATAGAATGTCAGAATCTTTGAAAGAATCTTCAAAAAAAAAAACTGTTGAAAACTTAGAAGAGGATGTTGAAGAAACCCATGTTGATCCACAAATTATCATGAGTACTTCGAAGAAGAGGAAAGCTAGTGGGAGTATGGACAATTATTTTGCTCCTAGGACAACCCTTGATTCCCAACCGGGTATTAAAAGTGCATTAGCAACTAAAGAAGCAAAACATAATGTGAAAATGTTGATTGCTGAATGGGCTATTGTGAACTGTATTCCGTTTAAAGCATTTGATTGCCCTTTATTTCAAAAAGCTGTGGATGGAATTGCTTCAATTGGGCCTGAGTTTAAAGCCCCTAGTGCTTATGATTTCAAAACCAATTTATTGGGTGATTGGAAAAAAGAATGTCAGTTGCTGATTGATTGTCATCGAGCTAAATGGAAAAACAATGGCTGCACACTCATGGCTGATGGATGGACCGATGTTAGACAACGCACTTTGATAAATTTCTTAGTGTATTCTACACACGGTATGGTGTTTGTGAAATCTGTTGATGCATCAGATCTAGTCAAAATTAATGATGGCTTTGATTGATGTGGTGGAGTCTTATTCAGATGAAGATGTTGATGGCTTTATGGTGATGAAACAAGCAACCACTTATCGTGAAGGCAAAGAATCTTTCAGTAGACCCTCATGTCAAAAAGCTGCACAAAAATTAGACCCTTGTAAGTGTTAATACTTTATAGTATTTTCATAGTTATTCACTAGTTCTTTATAATATTGTATGCTAAATGTATTTTATTATGCAGATGAGTGGTGGACATATTATGGTTGTTCAGTTCCAGAATTACAGCGCGTTGCAATGCGTATTCTTAGTCAAACTTCTGCTTCTTCTGGTTGTGAGAGGAATTGGAGCTTATTTGAGAGAATTCATACAAAAAGAAGAAACAGATTGGAACATAGCAGGCTGAATGATTTGGTTTTCACAAACTATAATCTGCGATTGAAGCATAGGTACTCTTAGAAATACTAAATGCTTTTAATCTTCTATTTTAATTGATTTATATTTAATTGAATTTTTATTTGTCATTGAAGGAATACATTGAAGAAGAAGAAAAATTATGATCCAATTGACTTTGAAAATATTGACATGGTGGACTTTTGGGTGACTGAAGAAGATCCCACCCCTGAGTTTGATGATAGAGATGTGGCTACAATTGAAAGTGTTCTTAACAATGAAGGCACTGCAAATTCAACAACTTTTGAGAGGGATAATGAAGGTATATATATATAATTAAGATTCTATTAGTATTCTTAGATGAATATATAACTATTTGCATAATGATTAATGTTGATTATTGTTTTATATAGGTGATGAAGATATGGACATTGCTGATCCTCCACCTTTGCACGATGATACTGTTACTCCTACTTTTCCTTGCCCAACTGATGATATCTTAGTCCATGCTCCTACCAATGATCTCAATGATGATTTTGATTTTGTATAGTGATGAAGATGTGAATTTTATTAATATTTGCTTGGTACAATTAAACCTTTAAACTACTTTTGTAACATTTTATGTTTTTTTTAGTGATTATTATTTATGAATTCAGTTCTATTTTAATATTGTGAATTAAATTATATTATTTTAATATGACCGGTCCGACCCCGGTCCGACCTCCGGTTCGACCAGTGACCCTTGACCCACTGCCTCGACCGGTTTAGCTCCCGGTCCGGTTTTTTGTTCCTTGCTCATATCACGCTCTCTTGCGTCGTTTATCCCATTGCCAAGATTTCTGTCTCTCATTTGACCCCTTATTAATTAAAGATATATTTTAAAAAATTATTTTTTACATATTTATTTGTTATTTTTAATTAAGTTTAACTATTTTATTAAAACTGATATTATCAACAAAAAAAAAACAGGAGGGAACATTAAATTACTAAATAAACGGTTGAAGTTTAATCATTTATAAAATTATGATTATAATACTATATATAAAATTCAATTTATAGAAATTTACTTTAGACAATTCTCAACTGAAAAGTACCTAAAAATAAAAATTAATCTTATTAAATACTCTTAAATATCAACCGTTCTATTTTTTTATTTAAAAGAAAAAAAGGATGAGGAAAGGATCAAAATCCATTGGCTATAGTAGGAAGAGTCAACTGTTTAAGCATGTGCAAGCAGTGAAGTTTTTTTTTTTTTTTATGAGTCAAGCAGTGAAGTTAATAATAAAGATTTCATCCACCACCCTTCGTTTGCCCTCCTTTTTTCTTCGTTATCACTGGATAAAAATATAATGGTAAATATTTAATATTTATAAAATTAAATATTATAATAATTTTACTTAAAAATATGTAAATAAATTTAAACCATTAAAATTTAATGTGAAAAAGATTGAAGATGAGAATAGAAGAGGAGAATAATAGAGGAAAGATCTTAAGAAAATCCCTATAAAAATACTTCTAAAATTTTACAATTTCAAATTAGAAATGACTATAAAAATATGTTATCGTTTGCTTTTCAAATTTAATAAATTATTATTAAATTATAATAAAATTTTAAAATTCAATTACATTTTTTCAAATTATTTTTTTTCCATAATTAAATTACCTTTCAATACAAGAATGTGATGAAGTTGGAACCCAAGTCTGCACTGAAACGAAGGTGATAGCCATTTTCTGAAATTATATTTTTCGTATAATAATAATATATTTTTAAATATATTTGTTGTTTTAGATAAAATAATAGTAAAAAACTAAATGTTAAATAATAACATATACACAATATTTTTTCATTGATGACAAAAACTTGCTTTCTCAATAACAAATCATTGCGTTACTGCTTGTACGGCGAAAGTGTAGTCCTGTCCGGAGAAATAAATAACGTGGAATCCCGTCACTTTAAAAGGGTGTTTGACAACCTCTAAACTATAGTTTCAGAAACACTTTTCCGTAAAGCGAAACAAATTTCTTCACATATTTACTTCATAAACCGTAAAAGCATTTCTGAAACTATGGTTTGGTTTCTATCCAAATACCTCCTGGTGTGTCTGGATGAAACCAAACCGTGGTTTGAAGAATAGTTTCTGGAGAATAGATTCTGTAGAGAATAGATTTTGTGAAAAAGTGATTTTGAGAAGTGAGAGTGTTTTGATAGTTATTACCAGAAGTACTTTTTACATGTGAAAATTACCAAAAGGGGTATAAGTTAATATGATAATTATATAAGGGATAGATTTTATGATATATTTTGATTTGAAGAAATAAAATTATTAATGAAATAATTTTTACCAACATAATTAATAATATACAAGATAATATAATTAATACATAATTAATATGTGTATATATATTTATAAAACATAATATTAAATATGTTTATAGAAAAATGAATTTTTTTTGCTAACAGAAAAATATTAATTTTCTTTAAAAATTTTAAACATGAAATCCCATAACATTTTTTCACGACTACTTTTTCTAATAACATACTACATATATAATAACCTCTGATGTTTAATATAATTAATTAATTAATTGTCACCACATGTATATATATTCATAAAATATAAGAGTAAAAATATTTTTAGAGAAGATGAATTATTTTGTTGCAAACAGAAAATCATGTATTTTTCATGAAGATTATAAACATGAAATGGGATGATATTGTTTGATAAAATAGAATAAACACGTCTTAAAACAATTTATTAATTATTAAAATAAATAATAATTGGCGTGAGAATATAAGGTATAATATTAATAAAAGAAATATAAATAAAGAAGTGTCATAATAATTAAGAAGATATATCGATACAAAGCATTTGTAATAGGTTTTGTTTTTAACTACATATTACAATCTATGATAAAAGGAAATAAATAAGACATGACTACTATCCTTGTATTGAATTAACAAGTTCGTCTCTTATGCTGTCACGAACCTGAGCCATGTAAGATGAAGATTGAATTGATGAATGTATACGTGAAAATCCAACCCCATCATCATCTTCTTCTGCATAAGTACCTTCTTCTTCCAACGGAACGAATCCAGGATCAGTAATAGATGTCGTTCTAATAAAATTATGTATAACCATCGTTGCACAAACGATTTTAACTTGTGTTTCATAATCATAGGATGGCATGTTTCGTAAGATTGCAAACTTTTTTTTCCAAACTCTGAAGGTTCTTTCAACTGTACTCCTTAAACTTGAATGGAAATAATTAAAGACCTCATTGTCATTTTCAAACCCAGATGTCCTTCGAAAATCGGGCAGATGGTAACGCTCCCGTCTGTATGGGCCGAGATATCCATTTGGTGTTGGGTATCCAGCATCCACCAAATAATATTTTCCTATATAAAAAGTGAAATTATTGTAAATTATGTTTCTATTGTTAAGCTAAATATAAATAAAATGTAGGAAATAAAAAAATACCTTTAGGTGGATGGAGAAAGTTCATTGAAGGAGTTGTGAGGGCATGATCAAATATCCAAGCATCATGTGCACTACCTTCCCATCCGGCCAAGATAAAAGTAAAACACATGTTCCAATCACAAACCGCCATGACATTTTGTGACACTGTTCCTTTTCTAGAGATAAATTTAGTTTGATTTGTTGCATTGACAACACAGGAAACATGTGTGCCATCAATTGCTCTAATAGCATGTTTAAAGAAAGGATAGTATTTACCAAACCGAATTTTTGTATGAACATGCCGGAATGTTGGATCTTTTGGTTTGATATTAGACATGGCAAGTCTACAGCATGCCATTAGGACATTATGAAAATGTCTGCTAATTGTCTCCCCTGAATGTTGAAATCTTTCTTGTTGCATTTTGCTACTAAGTGCATGGCCAACGGTATGTAAAAACATTGCAACTAATTCATGTATCCCTATATTTTTAGTTTCTTTTAGACCATGTTGTTGCAATTGTTCCACCAGACTTAAGAACACACCCCGTTCCATCCTAAACATGTTATAACAACGACTGGGGTTGCCATCTAAAACATCCCTTACCCATAAGCTGCCTGTATAAGCACTTGTATGCCGAGGCTCTTTATACAAGTTCAAAGTAGCGTATGCACCGACCAATGCTGCAACTTTGTTAACCCGTTTTTTTCGTCCCTTAGCATGCTCTTCCACACATTTAATTTTAGCATCCATATTCGTTTTATCCTGTGCACATACACATAAAGTTTAGAATTCTTACGTAGAAATTACAAAACATTTATAAAAGTTACAGAGTTGTCTGATTCATATAACAACCCACTAGTCACATAAAACAATACACATATGGAACTATCTAATATAATAAACAAGTCATAAATCCCTAGTGTAATACTCCAAAATAGGCAGAAGTTGTTCCTTCTGATCCTTTAGAGCTGTATACATTTCCCGTGCCTCCTGCCGTTCCATAAGGAGTTGTGTGCACCGTCTAAAGAAATCAGGATCACTAACAACTTCAGAAACTGTTTTGAGGTGAGACAGGACTCCCCTAATTGAAATCTCATAAGCACGCGCTTCTTCTACCAACCTTCTAGCTTCTACTCGTGAAATGACCTCATTTCCACGCTCAGCCTCAGAAATATTTGTTTCAGCAATCTTGCAAAGTGCATCCGCTATTTTCATAGAGGGAGATGTGCGTTTCTTCATGACTTCACTCTTCCTTCTGACCCCTAGTGAGCTAATAGGTCGACTACCACCTCTGCTTGTACCCCCACCACTGTTATCCTGCCTCAATTCAGTGTTGCCCCCACTACCTCCACTATTCTCATTGAAAATCACTGAGTTAAATTCCCCACTTATACCAGTTGGTGCACCTAAAATTTCATCACTATCTCCGGACCCTTCTTCCAAATCTTCATTCGGTGTTCCTTCACTTAAAAGTGTCATGGAAGAAGGTGCCCATGCTTGTGGTCTAGTTGCAGCCACACTCTCGAATAGTTGAGTTAATTGATCCCTAAATTGAAGTCCTCTTTCTCTGAATTTTTTGTAGTTTGGAACTTCCTGCACATTAGACACCAATAATATCATAAAATATTCAAAAAACAGTAAATATACACAAAACATTAACAAACAGAGAAAATGTAAGATCAAAAGGTTCAATAATTACCCTAATTTTCTTCTCCCACCAATCATCAGTTGCACTAACAGTATTCCTTTCAGTATCCCATCCCAATCTTGTCTCGCAAAGCAGCCTATCCCATGTCTACCACTCCTTTCATAGGGAATCATATTTATTCTTAAATTGAGATTTTTCATACACTCTCCCAGTTTTGGCAGTAAACTTATCACCAAGAATATACCAAGCTTTCTTTGTTAAGCTAGTACCTTTTCTTTCCCCTTGTTGCACAAATTCAATGCACAGGTCAAGAAACACTTTTGTGGTTCTTAGATCCCAGGAAGCTTTCACCGTATCCTTACCCATTATGCTATAGCATAATTACAGCTCTTCAGTCATCACAAGTTAATCAACCCAAAATCATATGAAATAACAAAAATCATATTGTCTACTGCAATAGGTGAAAAAGTTGACCACATCTTAAATCTCAATTCCTTCCTACCAAACCAACCGCGACAAAAATTAACAAACAAAAGAAAATTCTAATTTTAAATGGCTAGAAAAAATACACCCCCTATTCGAAACTTCATTAACTGTTTTTGCTTGAAAATACTAACTTTTAAAACGTCAAAACTAACTAAATAATTATATATACTTTTTCCTTTTCTTAACTATTGTACAAAGACGATTGGAAGACAAAATAATAAGAAAAACCATATTTGAACCATCTGTTAGAAGCAATCTCACCCAAGAAGGGGGTGAATTGGGTGAGTTAAATAAAAATTGCGAAATTAAAAATGAGACAATATCGGAAACAGAGAGTTAGAGTTAAGAAGGATTTCACCGCATAGGAGAAGACACAGGATTTATACTGGTTCGGTCTTAACCACTTGACCTACGTCCAGTCCTCAGAACACCTCTGAGTATTTCACTATCTTCCAAGATTGATCGGGCTCTTGGTGCCTCAGTACAGTAATTGAATCACTCAATCACTCCCCTTTACTCTCGTAAGGATACAAACCCACTCAAGAGTCCACACTCTTGAGTATCACTCAATAGTGATTAATAGAGGATAGATATCGACTCTCTTACAGAGTGAAATTTAATGATGAACACTGACGCTCAGTAATGTTGAAGAAACAGAGTATTGAATGCTAGACTTAATAATCACAGATGGTAGTTCCGGTATTCAATCCTCTCATTAATGCATCTTCGCGCCTTTTATAGTTGAGGTGGTTAAATAACCGTTAGATGGAAGAGCTTCTAGCCGTTGTGACTCCGTTTGCGTGTTTCGCCAGTTCCAACGGTTCCGCCATTAATGCGTCTGAGCTTCTGACACTGTAGGTTACAGCTACGTAATCCCGTTGAAGAGCCGTTGTAATTTCTCTTAGTAATCTGCATATTTTAATCTTAAATAAGTAAGAGTCCTGCGGTGTAAGCTTTAGTCATGAACCAGGAAGAATGACTAATCGATTACTCAATGATTCTAGATGAAATGAATTATCCGTAAATAGAGCAGAAAGACATTCTGGACATGGTTAATCGAAGTGGTGATCGATTACTGGTTGATCGATTAGGTTATCGAAAAACAGAGAGAGAAGTTTTTTTTATCAGTTGAAGAGTTTTATCGATCAGATGATGGAACAATGGTTTATCGATCAGGTGATCGATAAAGTGTAACAGGAAATCTTAGGTTAAAATGTAAATCAGAGTTCCTTTCAATATGCATCACTTGGTAAAGTAATCATGAAGATTATGCAAGCTAAAAATCAGTTTGGAAGTAAGTAGATAAGTGAGTAAGAGAGATGTTATAGCTCACTGAGATTAAACTGACAGAAGTCAATGATCGATTAGTTTATCGAGTAAAGGTTGATCGATCAATTTATCGATAATTCAAGTGTTACTGAATTGAAGCTTTGGTGCAAGTTTATCAAACACATTATTGATAAGGTTGTGATCGATAATGTTATCGATAAGAGTTAAATGTAAAGCCTTTAGTGAAAAACAAGGATACCAAGAACGAATAGGTGATCAATCAAGACATGTTCGATCAGATTATTGATAAACAGTGAAGCAAAGAATTTGTTCTAAAGTTGTTTATCGATCATGTTATCTGAAAAAATGTTATGCAGAAGAGCTTAATTATCGATAAGATTATTGATAATCTAGTTTTAGGAAAAAAACAAGTAAAAGCAACCGGCATACAGATTATCGATCATGTTATCGATAATTTGGTAATTGATAAAGTTATCGATCAATAGTCTATTACCTGCATTTCAGAATGGTTAGAGTTCAATGTTCGATCATATTATCGATAAAAAATTATCGATAATGTGATCGATAAACAATGATAAAAACAATAATCAAAACAGTTAGAGTGTCTTACCATTTATCGATGTCGTTATCGATAACTCTTTTATCGATCACTTGATCGATAAGATCAGTTCAAATTCACTTCTTTTTATCTATCACTTGTTCGATCATCTTGGATTATCGATCAATCTATCAATAATCGATAGTTACCTTATGACTTTTTCGTTAGCTATAGTCGATCATTTTATCAATTAATGAATTATCGAACAGCTCATCGATTAAAATACTTATCATTAAACTGATTTATACTGAACAGTTATCTGACAGCTTATCGATAATCATTTGATCGATCAAATGATCGATCAACATACTTAGCCAATTTAATCTAACTTTGTTATCATCAAAACCATAATCCTAACACCATCATGCACCATAAATCATATTGTACTTAACTTTTGAAATAACTGTGTATTACGAATATTTTTGAAAAAAATTCGTTCATGTGTATAATTAATACAAATGTTCATGATGAACGCAATAATATTATATAGAGTTATTGGATTTGTCAACTGAAAATAGAAAAAACTAGCAATATAAACCTCTGACCAAAATACAAATCACTTCTTTCAATATATACATGGATTTGAGTTGTGATTCCATTTGTCCTCACTCTCAAAAGTTGGCCATAAATTTATCAAAGTCCTTAATACAACAATACAAGACAACACATTCCAAATCAAATCAACTCTTAACAAGTAATATTAATTAATTTAATTAATCACAAACCCAAAGTACTATCCAAAAAAAAAACAAAGTCCCAATACATTGTTCGACTTCACAGGCTTCTTCTCGGGGGGAATTTAGACAAGACAAAGGGATCCCACGCCAAACAACCAGAGCAAAAAGAATTTGCATTTTATATACCCAGTAGAATTCAATTTGCAGGCTTTCTCGTCTCTAAAACAATATCACCAGATATTTCCCCTGCCTCCAGAACCACATTTCATTTCATAAAATCAGACTACTATGAAACCAAAGCAAGCAATAATATCTCATTCCTTTGATCAACATGCTGGTCAGTTTTCCAAAAAACTGGTTGAACAAATTGAAAAACGAAAGTGGGAGGAAGTCTGCAAAACAAATCAGATCCACAACCAGGAAACCCAGCTACAATTCGAAGAGCATAGTAGAACACTACAGCCAAATCATTCCAAAATCAACGTACGACAGGGAAAATACTAAAGCCAAAACAAATTTTCACCAATGCCACGGTTCTAAAAAAACAGCCAATGAATAATAATTAAGATGACTCGATCCTGCAATGAAGAGATGAAGAGGAGGGAGCGAACCACAACCACAAGCAGGGAGCTACAATTCAAATGACAGATCGATGCCAGTTGTGAATGGAGAAAATGCATGAGTGAACAAAATTTTTAACGTCACCAGAGAGAGCAAACCTGAGTGGAAAATCTGACCAACCAAGCTCGACACGGCGACCTGACCGGGCGAACTGAACAACCTCAGATTGGAAACTGAGGATTGATGGATCAGACAACCCAACGCGATAAATTCAGAGATGAGAACGATCTCACCAGTGAACAAACTCAGAGCAGCGACGACGAAAGAAAGGGGAAGAGGTGAGCTGATGAAGCGAAGAGCCGAGCTGAGCGAAGAGGCCAGTTGACGGCGAAGTGAAGTGAAGAGCGAGGAGGCGAGCAGAGCAAAGAGGCGAGCTAGGTAAAGAGAGGCGAGTAGCAATGGCGAAGTGAAGAGCGATGGCAAAATTCAGAGCAGCGACGGCGAAGTCAAGAGCGAAGAGGTGAGCAGAACTAAGAGGTGAGCAGGGTGAAGGGAGGCGAGCAGCAACGGCGAAGTGAAGAGCGACGGTGAAATTCAGAGCAACAATGAGAAGAGCGAAGCGGCGAGCAGAGAAAGAGGCGAGCTGAGTGAATGCGCGAGCAGAGCGAAGAGAGAATAACCAGTCCAAAAGTGTTGGCCTGTGCTGCAAAAGAAGGGTATTTTGGGTCAATGACTGTTGCCTTCAATTATTTCTGCCAGAAGCGACAAATTCTTGCTTCTGATGAAACCATAGTTTCACCGGTGGAAACCATGGTTTCAACCTGGACCACGGTTTCACCAAAATGCCTGCCTGTTTGGATGATTTTATGTGCAAACCATTGTTTAACCTTCCAAACCATGGTTTGCTTTGTCATCCAAACAGGGCCTAAGCCTACTTTTACAGCTCTTGATCAAATGGCTCATTGTATTAAATACTTCCTCCGTCAAGCAATAATTATTATCTACTTCTTGAATTTAAATATAAGTACATAAATTTTAGGAGAATTTCAGTTAAGAACCACTATAGCTAATTAATTTTAACGAGCCTAAAAACAATATGAAATATCACTGTAAGTAAGTAGGGATAAGCATTCAGTTTTTTAGTTCGGTTATCACCCCAATAGAGCAAATTTTAAACATCAAACTGAAAACTGATTAACTGAACTAACCAAAACCAAATTAATCGAAATATTTCGGTTCGGTTAACCAATTAACCGAAATATATAAATATAAAAGTTATTTTAAATTACTAATAATAATGAAACACAATTATAATTATTAATTAATAAATATTTCATCATTCAATGTGATTTATTATAATAATATTTATTATAACCATATTTATTGAATATAAATATATTTAAAGAGTTCACATAAAACCACATATATATTTATTTAATAATATTTATTGAATATAAATATATAATATATTTATTTCGGTTTTTCAGTTATAACTGAATTTTTTTCTTACTAACCGAACTGAACATCAAAATCAAATTATTAAAAAAAATATAAATCGAACATATAATCGAAAATCAAAATAACTGAATTGAAAAACCGAAATTGAGTCCGGTTTGATTCGGTTTTCAGTTACGATTCGACTTTGCTCACCCCTAATTGTAGAATCAAAAGAGCAAATTAAAATTAATTTAAGAATAAAAAAACATTGTTATCTCTCAAAACTATAACCCTGATATTAGGTCAAGCTCTTCCCCCTCTTACTCTCTTAAACCCAAAAGAAAAAAAAAACAGATCGGACCGGCCAGTTCAATCGGAACAGCCAACACTTATTTATTTTTTTAAAATTTTTTACTTTTTAATATTTGTTTTCTTATACAATATTCAAAAAAATATAATAAATTTTTTATTTTTTCTTAAAATATTTCATTGAAAGCACCAAATAAATTATATAGGTATTTTTTAAAAACTTTTTAGATATGATATAATATATAATAATATAATTATAATAATTAAAAAATTATCAAAAAAATAAAAGAAAATAAATGCAGGTTAGCCTGCTGGTTGGTGGGCTAACTCGTAGCAAGTTGCGGGTCTGACAGTACGGGTTAAAAAAGCTCATTTGTTAATTAGTTGGCTTTTGGCCAATCCTAACCTGTCATTTTTGTCAGGTTGCTAGGTTGAACCCGCAGATTCAACCCATATTACCAGCTCTGCTCATTACTTGCCTCAAATAATTTCTTATGGCCAAAAAAGAGTTGCTATGAAAAAAAAAACCCTGCTTGCAGGTGGGCAGCCACCACATTGGTGGTTCTCGTGGCTGTAGCCAGCTGCTAGCGATGGCCTCTAACCAATGATTAAAGTTTTTAAAATAAAAAAAAAACAAAGGGAAAGTTTTGTCATTCTATTTGAATTTTAAAATTTCAATTTGAGTTTATTTTCATTCCTGTCATTTTCAACCTTTTAACTTTCTGAATTGTGATTTCATAATTTCAGTCTTTTTTTTTCTTATTTTTCCTTCAGTATATTAAATTACCATGTGTTTATCTTTTCTGGTTCCTTTAATCTTCAGCATATTTCGTAGTGGTCATACTCTGATGTAGTGATATCCATTTTGTTTTACTTTGTCTAAAAAAATATTTGCCATTATCCTAAACAAGTTTCATTGGAGAAAAAAATTTGAAGTCTTCCACTTTGCTTGAACTGACACTTTGATTTAATTATGGTTCGTAATATTGACTTTTATTCCATTTATTTTATTTTTGACAAAAAATTTGTTTGGATTAAGTCAAATCTGGGGAAAAAAGTTGTTTTAACTTGACTTTTGGTTTAAAAATTTCTCTTTTTTCCTCCAAGAATTCATTCTAAAGGGCCAAAGAGTGTTTTTTTTTTCACTGTAATAAAGTCAAGTTGGCATGTAACTTTGATTCATATCCCCCATCGGGTTGAATGACCTGTCTATTGAGCTCTTTCTAATTTTTGTTTCTCAAGCATAGTTTGCCTTGTAAACCAAAATTTAAAAAAAAAAAGATTTTTATGTGGCCTGAAGATACTGAGAAAAATAAGTCTAATTTTTCTGATGACGAGGACAACTATCTAGAAAAGAAAGCTAAAGATTGTGATGGTGAAACCACGATATATGTTACTCTGATCATCGCAGACCTTTTTTTTTTTTACCAGCAAAGAAGCATTCATTGAAGCAAAATAACAGAGAGGTTCAACAATGATAAAGAGAAAATACATAACACAACAAAAAACAAGGAGATAAAAGCAAGCTGGGCAGGATTAGCCTATGCCCTCCCTATCGGCCTCTAAATTATGCTGGTCAAGATTCACATCTTCATCAACCTGTGCTTCACGAAGAATGATAGTGGCTAGAGGAGGTGGAGATTCAGTGATCAAACCGTTAGGTCCCACCTCCCTTGAAGCTAAAGTAGCCAAACAGTTAGCTACAGAGTTCTCCTCACGAGGAATGGGAGAAAAGGAAATAAAGCTTCGGTGTTGCACAACGTTAGCGATTTCTGTCGGCACGCCATGAAGATTCCATGGACAATGTCAAAAAGAGCATTGAGTCACGGCTTTATACAAGTCTTGACAGTCCATTTCAATGACTACAGATCATATGCCCCATTCTTCAACTAATTGGACAACCTTGCAGATAGCCAACATCTTCGTGTGGAAGGCAGAGTATGCACTCACTTTTACTGCCCAGCCTTTAATAAACATCCCCTCTAAGTCTCTACATATAATACCAATACCAGCTTTTCTGTTCTACTTACAAAAAGCACCATCATAGTTTAGTTTAAGAGTATAGCTATGCAGTTTCTTCCACTTGTATCTAGCTTTGGGTTCCGCAATGTTGGTTACCTTAGGAAACAAAGAGTTCACTTCCCAAAACTCCTTCATGGATCTGTTAGTCATCTCTATAGCTTCTGAAGGATTTGGTACCACTTTTTCAAACACCATTCGACATCTTAACCTTCAAATAGCCCATAGCATAGAGGCAACATAAGCCTTACTATAATTAAAGTCAGAATCATTGATCATCAGAAACTCTTCTACCCAGAACCCCACGCTCTTGATATTTCTGGGGGATATATATATGCCTATGGAGCAGCCAAACCAAGTAACTTTGACCCAATTACAAAGCAGAAATAAGTGTTCGAGGGATTCAGTTTCCTCACCACAGACAGGGCAGACTGGGTTTGAAGCACATCTTCTCCTATATAATGCCTCTTTTGATGCCAGTGCATTTTTTAAAACACGCCAGGTAAAGATTTGAATTTTGGGCATGACCTTCAATTTCCAAGCTGCAAATCAAATTCTAGAGTCCACTTACTTTGATGGAGAAGGTCGAGTTACCCCAACTCTGCCTTCAGCAGTAGATATTTTTGCTCTATAACCAGCTCTAACGTTATAGGATCTATCTCTATCAGGGGCCTAAATCAGCTTATCATCCTGAGTCGAGGAAGTAAGGGGGATTTTACTTATTAAGTCCAGATGTAGCTTGTCAATTATCTGGTTAATAGGTTGCAGGTTCCAGCTCCTTTCTTGAATAAGATCAGCCCCAACCATATCTTGGTTAACTGAGGTATCATTATTGATAGGTATTCGAAACTGCTTAGCACTAGGAACCCAAGGATCGTTGAAGACATCAATATAATGGCCGGTTCCAACCTGCCAATAGAGGTTTTCTTTTAAAAATTCTCAGCCAGCCAATATACTATCTCAAAACCATGAAGCTTTAGACCTTTAATAGCCTTCGTAAAAGAAGTATTTGGGAAATAAATGCTCTTTAGCACTCAGACCCACAAGCAATTAGGATTATGTAGAATGCGCCAAGCAATTTTGGCTAGCAGGGCACTATTGAATTCCATGAAATCCTTAAATCCTAGTCCTCCCTCTTTTTTAGATTTTGACAAATTTTTCCATTTAGACCAATGAATTTTTCCAGATTCCTTTAAGTTACTCCAGAAGAAGTTTGAGACTAAACTATCCAAGGCTATGCATGTGTTCTTTGGGAATTTAAAGCAAGACATGGGGTAGATAGGGATAGCACTTACTACTACTTTAATCATGATTTCACGGCCGGAGAAGGACAGGCATTTCTTTTTCCATCCTTGCACTTTTCTTCCCATCTTATCTCTCACATAGGTTAAGGCCATGTTTTTTTATCTTCCCCAAAGAATTAGGAGACAAGGTATCTCCCTGGATCTTCTACTTCTGCAATATTTAAGCACTCAACAATCTCAGCTTTCACATCATCAAGAGTGTTTCTTAAGAAGAAGAGGCTGAATTTCTGATAATTAACCCTCTATCCTGAAACATTACAATAGTCCTACAAGGTTTTAATGAATAGGCTGCAATTATCTATGTGGGCATTCAAGAAAATAATAGTGTCATCCGCAAAAAGACTATGTGTTAACATAGGGTCCTCTCTTGTAATATTTATTCCTTTCAGGTTTCTGTGAGCAGCATGAAAGGAAATCATGGAAGATAAAGCTTTAGAGGCTAGAATAAAAAGGTAAGGGGACAGTAGGTCCCCTTGTCTAAGGCCCTTTTGTGGAGTTATTGATGCAATTTTCCTTCCTGAAAGCTAAATATTAAAAGCTACACTGTAGACACAAGACATAATCCATTTGACCCATTTAGGATCAAAGTTCATCTTAAGCATAACTGCTTCCAAGAATTTCCACTCCAATCTATCATAAGCTTTATTCATATCCATTTTCAGAGCTACCTCAAATTTGTCTCCTGTTACTTTGTTCTTTAGGTAATGGAAAGCTTCATGCACAATAATGTTATTATCCTGTATCAATCTATTAGGGATAAAAGCCCTTTGGTATTCAGATATATAGCCATCCAGAACAAGTTTAAGCTTGTTAGCAAGAATTTTTGCTATAATTTTGTATGCAAAGTTACACAGACTTATGAGTCTAAATTCAGAAACAGTTTCAAGGGCATCAACTTTGGGAATCAGAATCAGGTTTGTTTCATTTAAAGAATCAAGCTTATCCCTATTTTCAAAAAAAGCCTCGAACCATCTTAACAAGAGAGAGTCTAACCTCATTCCATGAAGCTTGATAAAAATGCCTGTTGAAGCCATCAGGGCCTGGGGCTTTGAAGGTTCCGAGTTGGAAAGTAGCATTTTTAATCTCTTCTTCAGTAATAGAGCCTGTTAAGAGGAGGTTTTGCTGCTCCATGATCTTTGGCTGCACATAATATAACACAGTATCAAAGTTTCCCTGCACGCTACTGATAAACAGAGAAGAATAAAAGTATTTAATCATGCTGGCCACCTCTTCTTCCTTATCTACCCATATATCTAGTTTGTTTTTGAGTTTGACCACCAAATTTCGCTGCCTTCAAATTATAGTTGACTTATGGAAAAATTTTGTGTTATGATCCCCAGCTTGTAGCCAATTGGATCAAAATCTTTGCCACCAATAAACTTCCTCTTTTTTCCATACAGATTCTAGTTCAGAAGTGATCTGCTCAATATGACGTTTTGACTCAAGGGTGTATACTTCAGCCTTTAATCTTTCTATCTTCCCAATGAGCTCTACAATAACTTTCTTGTTATTAGGAAAATGTTTTTTGCTCCATTTAATAAGTCTTTCCCTACATCTATTTAGGCAATTAATAAAGGTGGTTATTCTATTTGCACCTTCACATACCTCTGGTTTCCAACAATCCTTAATAAAGTTCAGAAAATCAGGATGGGTAACCCAAACTGCCTCAAACTTGAAACTTCTTGGTGTCTTTATATCATTAAAACAAAGTTGGACTAGTAACATATGAGATCATCGCAAACCATGGTGCATTGGATGTAACCTGAAAGTATGGACGAGACAGACAACCGAAATAAAAAAGAATTTCCTAAGAATGAGAACCTTTAAGACGAAGCGTGGGTGGTAGCTGGCTCGGAATATCTCTAATGTGTTGTCTCTCCCCTATGCCTTAAGGAAAACGGTGTCATTCCCTTATTCAGTGAACTATGGGCCTTTTGTTTCAGTGAACACACCGCTCTTTCCCTCCCTCCCGATCAGCTGAGCCTCCCAAACCCAAGCCATTTTACCTCCCCCCCCCCACAAGCCGTTTTATTTGTTTCAAATTCAGACTCCCGTGTCTTCCTGTGGGAGAAATTGGCTGCTTCTTCATATCATTCTTCCTTCTTTCTTTTTTTTAAATTTTCAATGTTTTTATACATATGTATTGTGGTGTTTTCTGGTGTCCATTGCCTTTTCTTAATTCAATTGTGTTTTGGTGAAATAAAATCCATTTGCTTCACTACAGGGCGTGTTCATTGAAATGAGCGACTGAGATTTTACAAAATAAGGCAACGATGCTGTTTTTCTTCAGTGGAGGCAAAGTTGAGAGACAATGTAGTGGAGACATTCTGAACCATGGTTGCAGGCTTGCAGCAGAGGTTAAGGTATTCTAAGGGATGGGAATTTATTACTTGTGGCAGAGGCTCAAGTTGAAAACTCAAAAGTCGAAGAAAACGTTTTCCCAGACATGATTGAATGAAAAGGCCAAAAAACTAGTAGCGGTTGGCCTCATTTATTACAGGGTGCTTGGTAATCCCAAGTACATTTAAAAAAAAATTATTTTTTTATAAATAAAATAAATTCTTCTATATATTTATTTTGTATACTGTAAAAATATTTTTAAAATTATGGTTTTATTTTTATTAAAATACCCTCTATTTCTTTAGTTTTGTTTACATTACAAGTCATTTTTAATATATTTTATACATATTAAAAAAAATTTAATTTTTATTAATTTTTATTTAAAATTTAATAAGTTTTTAACCTTATTCTTATTTATTTAAAATATATTATATCTCATATAAATAAAGTTAACATAATAATAAATAAAAGATAAAATTATATATTTATATTAAAAAAATTTCTCAACTTTTTATAAGTGGGATCAAAAATATTTTTTTACCTTATAAATATAAAAAAATTTATTAATATTTTATAAATAGGATCAAAAATATTTTTTTCTATTTTATAAATAAAATCAGAAAGGAGTTATTACCATTTTAGAAAAGCAGATGAAAAATTTTGAAAAAAAGATGAAAAATTAGGCACAAATAAGAACACAGTAAACCAACCATTCATTGCAATAAAGTTTAAATACATCAAAGTAAAACTTTTAAGTACTGAGTTTGCAAGAAAGAGCAAAAGCAAAAGACTTCTAACAGCAAAGCTTTTAATCCTCCTCCACTCTTCTTTCCTCATTGCTCCGACATCTTCTCCTGCTTGGATATTCGCTTCTCCCATTTCAGCATCAACAGCAGCAGCAGTACCAGAAGATTGCCCGAACCCCCACTAAAGTAACTTGTGGCAGGAACAGTGTTCTCCTAGAAAGCTTGTTCATACTCTCAAGGAAAGTTGGCCTTGAGAGCCCTAGCCATCTCCAACATCAGAGGATATCCATAAACCTCTACCTTCTGAACTCATGAGACATGGAGATAGCTTTGTATACATTAAACTCATCACTTAGATTCATCACTTGCTAACTAAGCTTGGTAATTTGCCCACTCAAAGAGGCGAGGTTGACACTAGAGCCACCCTCAGCTGCCTCCTTGTCTAGACCTTCCTCCATCACCCTCTTTCCTCTTTACCTCTCTATGTTGGATTTAGAGGCAGCAAAGCACCTAGTCGTGGCAGGGTCCAAGATAGAGTCAGATTTACACGTTGTTATCCCGTGTGCTGTATACATATCCATAATCAAGTGCAGAAATACCAAAAAAGTCCGAACATTGTTGACACAATGTCCAATTTGGTCCAGGATGATGATAGGGATGTCAATTACCTGCTGGGTTATAAGGAGATGTAAGAGAAGTATGCCCTCTTCAAAAACATCAGAAATGTAGGCTGATGGCATAACGTTGTAGGTCATAAAGTTCAGCCAAATCCTGGCTTCATCATTCATGTGCTTGCGCTCAAAGACTTTTCACCCACTTTCCTTCACAGTCCAACCAGCTCCCCCCATCCCGATGGTTTGGAAAACCTCTTCTCAAGGAACTTCCTCAAGCCTAGTCTTCCAACACTGGTATTCACAGAGAGGGACTTCAGGAAGCTTGTAAAACTTCTCAATAGCATCTTGGCTGAAATAACATTCACTCCCTCTGAAAGTGAACCCCATATGTCCATCCATTACAGAGCAAACATAGAACTCTCTCACCAAAGTCAAGCTAGCCTTGTTTCTCTTCTTCATAAGCACCCCCAAACCACGTGTATGGCGACCTTATAAAAGTCATACTCCTTTATCTCTAGAAAATATCACTCTTACACCACCCCCTGTTGGCAAACATTTTCACTGCTTTCTCTCTTATAAGTCTGGTCTCCTTATGACGGCGAAGCCTTTTTGAGCTTGAAGACTCGGGCTTCTTAGTGTGAGGCATCTAAGCGCATGGCAAATACACAACAGACAACTAAAGTAAACACACAAAACAAACAACTCTTCAAAGGAAAATAAAACCTACACCAAGCCCAGAAACCAAGCACTTCACCACATTAGCCTACAGTTACCCCTTGCCAAACTTACTTTAGCAAAATGATTAAAGATTTTGAATTGGGACACTTGTATTTTGAAACCATTGGGAAAATCATGAGAAAACCCAAGCATTCATAATTTTCAATTGCCCAAAATCAATTTCTTGCAAATCCTTAATAGGAAAAGTCAAAATCCATTGAGAAACTGCAGTTTGGAAATAACAAGGGTAAATCAAAGGTTTAAAGTCTCCTCTGTGAGCTCAGGTTACGACATGAAGGATATAAGGTCGCGACTTAAATAGACAGAGGGAGAAAAAATTTTGAGTTTAGAAAGGCTCGAGGTCATGACCTAAAAACAGTGAGGTCACAACCTGAACCCAGAAATTTTAGAAAACGCAGAACGAACCAGTTTTCCAAAAACCAAATGTTTGCAGCAAATGTGATTCCAAGCAGCTCCAAAACAATTTAAACAGTAGTTTAAACACTTAATCCAAACTCCACTCAATCAAAATTGCAACCCTAGCAAGAGAAACACTCCCTATTCCTATAAAACGCAGAAAACTAAACAGGAAGAATAGTAAAACTGAAAACGAAAAGGGAAGATCGAACAGACCTTGAGATAGTGGAAGGATGGAAGAACTGAATGCAAGTCAAACTGTAGGAGGGGAATCTCAGAGTGGAGGCACTCAGAAATCAACAGAGACTGAAGAACAAAAGGAGCTAAACGGTTAGGAAACAAACCTTTAAATAGGAATTGAGCAGTTGCGACTTTGGAGGGAAGTTGAAAAGATGCTGTTGTTGAAGAATCTGAGAGTGGAGGGTCACGACCCCAGAGAGAAACTGAAAGGTTGAAGGGTCGTGACTTGAAAGGGAATGGAGCATTACGACTAAAGAGGAGACTGGAGGAAGGGCCGTGTGATTTTACAAGAGGGATTCAGGGTTTTGGGTCCTTGGAACGAACAAGGCTGGAATCTAAGACAGGTTTAAGGGGTAAAAAGGTAATTAGGGTAGTAATAAGGTAAAGAGGTGAACTCAAAGAAAAATCCTAACTTTTCATGTCAGGCCGCCACTTGAAGGATGTGAGGTCACGACTTCAGCAGACAGAGAGGGATTTAAGGTTTCAGAAAGGCTCTAGGTTCCGACCTGAAGGAAGCAAGGTTGTGACCTTAACTTATAGAGAGCCTTTACCCAGTTTCTTGTCCAAGTCATGACCTGATAAAGCAAGGTCACGACTTCAGCTCACAGAGAGCTCCTCTCCTTAAACTAACCTCCAGGTCACGACTTGAAAGCAGCTAGGTCACGACCTGGGGTCACAGAGAGGTTTCTGACACTCTAGGTCCTGAAAAACCTCAAAATGAAGACCTCATACCAAAACCACTTACCAAAATACCTATTAAAACAACCCAACTTAGCAATCCATCACCAAATTCTCAATAATTTAACACTAATCTTCAAAAACAAGTGATAGAAGATTGGGGAAACCTCAAAGGTTTTAAAAATTTCTCAAAAATTTTGGCAAGTTTCCACAAGAAATACCTATGACAAGGGACAACCCAACAAACAAAACACAAAACCACTTTTAAACCTCCCTCCCCCATACACTCTAAGTAATATCCGCATTGCAACATAGAGTTACATACCAAAACACAAAGCTAAAAACAAAAGTAATGAACATAGAAGTTGTGAAGTTTAATTCAAGACTAAAGCACAACACATAACCTGTCTAGAAATAAGAAAAGAGCTAAGTGTAAGGATGGGAAAACTAAAGAATGTAATTAAGTGTGTGGTGATGACAGAGTAGAAGCACAATCACAACCACATCAAACTTAAGGCCAGGGGAGATTATTCAAAACACTCAAAACAATAGAATTTAAAACTACTTCTACCGAGGACATCCCTTTCACAATCTCAAACAGTCATAGCAAGATAATTTAGGTATAAGTAAATTTATGTGAATAGTAAGAGGTAAAGGAAAAGGACGACCTGACCTTAAGAAAGTAGTGCGACCTCTTCATAGAGCTTAAGGAGGTGACCGTTGCACTAGAACATTTTTCCCGTCGCTTCCTCCCTTAGCTCATCATCCTGAAGTCATGCACTTTTATAACAATGTATGGTCCATCTCAGCTCGTCTTGAATTTGCCCTTCTTGAACTTGAATCGATCTTGGTATCTTAACACCTTGTCACCCTCCCTAAACTTCTTCCTCAAGATGTTGGCATCATGAGCAAGCTTGGTTTCTACTTTTAGATGTTAGAGCTGTGGTAGGCATCTAACCGTATTTATTTAAGTTCTTGAATTTAAAGGAGTCAGTTCAGGCCAGCTTCCTCCAAGTCAGCATTACAGCTCTTAACCGCCCAGTATGATCTGTGCTCTAGCTCTACCAGAATGTGATAGGACTTCCCACAGATAATTCGGTACGAAGACATTCCTATTAGCATCTTGGAGGTGGTGCGGTAGGCCTATAGTGCATCATTTAGTCACAAGCTCCAGTCTCTATTGGAAGGTTTGACAATCCATTCCAGGATGTGTTTAATTTCTCTATTTGATACCTCAGCTAGGCCATTGGTTTCAGGGTGGTATAGGGTGGACACTCTGTGGGAAACCCCATATTTAGCCAACAAGTTATTGAGTAACTTGTTGCAGAAGTGAGTTTCTTGATCACTGATTAGCACCTTAGGCACTCCAAATCTACTGAAGATAGTAGACTTCAGAAATTTAGACACCGTAGGTGCATTATCCTTTCACGTGGGGATGGCTTTGGCCCACCTAGAGAGGTAATCTACAGCTAGAAGGATGTAGGTGTAACCGTGAGAAGGTAGAAAGGGGCCCATAAAGTCTATTCCCCAAGCATTGATGATCTCACAGAATAGGATGGGTTGCTATGACATTTGATTCCTTCTACTAACCCCCCCAAATTGTTGGTATTTATCACATACCTTACAAAAAGTGAATGCATCTCTAAACAGGGTGGGCCAATAAAAACCTACATCTAGCACCTTCCTGGCTGTTTTTCTAGGACTAAAGTACCCCCTACAATAAGGTATCATGGCAAGCTTTTAGGATAGGCCGAGCCTCTACTTTAGGAATGCACCGTTTAATCACTTGGTCAGCACATATTCTCTATAGATACGGTAGGTCCCAAATATAATAAGAAGCTTCGCTCTTAACCTTTTGAGCCTAAAAAAGTAGTCAGGTAAGAAGGGATTAGACCAATAGCAAGCTAGTTAACTTAGTGAGCAACCCATGGCTGAGAAACAGATAATGCACAAAAAAACTAGTCAGAGAAGGAATCACAAATGATGTCAGAATCTAATACTCCCCTTGTCTCTAGTGGTAGCCTGCTCAAGTGATCTGCTACATGGTTGATATTACCAGCTGTATCTTTCACTTCCACATCAAATTCTTATAGCAGCAACATCCACCTCAAGAGCCTCAGCTTCAATTGAGGTTTGTTGAAGAGATATTTCACTGCTGCGTGATCTATAAATACAACAACCTTGGAATTTATGAGATAGGGTCTAAACTTATCAAGTGCAAAATAATTGTAAACAATTCCTTTTTAGTAGTGGTGTAGTTTTTTGAGCTGTATCTAGAGTTTTAGAGCATAAGCAATTACTTTAGAAATAGAATTCTCCCTTTGACCTAACATTGTCCCCACACTCAAGTTCGAAGCATCACAAGAAATTTTGAAAGGCAAATCCTAGTTGGGAGAGGTCAAAATTAGAGGAGTAACTAGCCTATTCGTCAATTCATCAAAAGCAAGCTCACATGCATGGTCAAATTGAAAATCAACATCCTTTTACAGTAGTTTAAAAAGAGGTAAAGTGATTTTACTAAAATCCTTGATGAACCTTCTATAGAACCCCACATGTCCTAAAAAGGACCTCAACTCTTTCAAGTTGGTAGAGTAAGGTAAAGAAGATATCACCTCCACCTTGGCTTTATCTACCTCAATTCCTTTTTCAAAGATCAAATGTCCTAGCACGATGCCTTAGTTAACATGAAATGGCATTTCTCGTAATTCAAAACCAGCTTTTTCTCAATACATCGTGCTAAGATTTTGTCATGGCTTTTCAAGCAATCTTCAAAAGAATTCCCATATGCAATAAAATCATCTATGAACACTTCCATGTATTTTTCAATAAATTTAGCAAAAATGGATAGCATACAGCGTTGGAATGTGCTAAGCATTGGAAAGACCAAAAGATATTCTTTTGTAAGCATAGGTTCCAAAAGGACAAGTGAAATCATTCTTATCCTGGTCCTTAAGGTCTATAGGAATTTGAAAATATCCAGAATATCTATCTAAGAAGCAATATTGACTCTTCCCTATTAACTATTTAAGCATTTAATCAATAAGGGCAAGGGAAAGTGATCTTTCCTAGTGGATTCATTCAGTTTCCTATAGTCAATGCAAACTCTCCATGAGTTTTGCACCCTAGTTGGGATGAGTTCATTGTTCTCACTTTTAACTATTGTGATCCCACTCTTTTTCGGCACAATTTGTACTGGTGATACCCATTCGCTATCAAATATAGCATAAATAATTCCAGCCCTCAAGAGTTTATCTACTTATTTCCTAACCACATCAGAAATTAAAGGATTCAACCTCCTCTGGCTTTGTTTAATTGGCTTGAAATCCTCAGTCACTAAAATCCTCTAGGTACACACAGTAGAGTTAATTACCTTAATGACAACTAGTTGCCAACCCAAAGCCTCCCTATTTCTTGTAAGGACTCCCATTAGACTAGTCTCTTCATGTTCAATGAAAGAACTAGAAATAATGACAGGAAATTTATTCTCAAGCTCAAGATAAGCATATTTGAGGTTGGGAGGTAAATCTTTCAGTTCTAAAGGTGGGGGTTGAACAATAGAGGAAATTAGAGTAGGAAAATCAACAAAGTTAGAGAAACTCCCCTTTGTAGACCCTTATGAAATGCACTCACCAGTATTACTTGGATCCACTATGCTTGCTTCAGTCCTGTCAGACGTTGCACCAAGCTTGAGTTGGTTTACAACAGCAACAACCTTAGGTTGGTTCACCTCCGTACCTATATCATTATTAGAGATTAGATCATTCAAAAATCATAAGGTATGGGGTGTAATTTTAGAATGTGTATGAGTAACAATTGAGTTAGAAAGTGTTGGCCCTTAACCAAAGTCTCCAAGACATGAGGTGGTGAAGCAATTGAAGTCTGAAGTTTAGGAAGTGAAACAGGGGGCTCAGGTCACGACCTAACATTTCCAGGTTGCAACTTCACTTCACAGAGGCTACACTTTGGCATGCTTAGGTTGAAGTCGCGACTTGAGAACCCTCAGGTCATGACCTCATGTCATAGAGTCTCTTATCCTCATATTTTGATCCACTCTTAGCACCGACCACATCTTGAAT
This sequence comes from Neltuma alba, assembly GCF_004799145.2. Classification (NCBI taxonomy): domain Eukaryota; kingdom Viridiplantae; phylum Streptophyta; class Magnoliopsida; order Fabales; family Fabaceae; genus Neltuma; species Neltuma alba. Next base: position 3,929 of record NW_021635827.1, on the reverse strand, counting down.
ACTTGCATCACTAGTTAACATACCCTTTCCAAGGATAACATCAGTTGTAAACGTGAAGTGGTATCAAAACTTGATGGGAAAGAAAAGTCTTGAGAAATAGAAAGCATGCTATCAATTTCTAAAGAATGAATGCATGGTACTTCATCTCCACAAGAACTAGAAAATGAGTAAACAGAAGAGAGAGAATTGAAATATTCATTATTCGCACTCAAAGACGAGTCAAGCTCATAAGATTCTTGTGATGGTGCAGCAGCAGAGAATCAATCAATTTAGGTGAACACATATCATAACCATCATGCATATGTAGCTCATGCTTATCCCTAGCTTGCTCGACAGCTAAATCAGTGGCATTTAAACCCATGAATGTAGAACTATCAAAGGGGTAACGCATGGCTTCATTCATATTAAAGGTTACAACATAATCCCCTACATCCATTGTTATACAGCTATACTTCATGCTTATAATGGTTTTCAAAGTTTATAAGAAAAGTCTTCCTAGAATCAGAGTACTCTCATTTGCAAGCTCATTTGACATGTCCAAAACATAGAAATCAACGGGGAATACTAAGTCTTTAACCTAAACTAGAATATCTTTTATGATTCCTTTGGGGTACCTGATAGACCTATCTGCTAGTTAGAGTACTACGCTTATGTCTTTGATGCTATTTATCCCTAAAGCCAAATAAACCAACCAAGGCATGACATTTATAGCAGCTCCTAAATCTAACAATGCTCCCTTAATGTGAACATTTCCTATCATATAGGAGATGGTGTAAGATCCAAGATCTTGGCACTTAACTGGTAGTTCAGCTTTGAATAAAGATGACACATTGGCACTCACTTGAATTCTCTCAAGAGGCCTAAACCTTTACTTGCCATTACACAGTTCCTTTAATAGTTTAAAGTATTTAGGGTTTTCTCTCAAGAATTGAATTATGAGCACATTAATTTCTAGCTTGTTAAAAAGAGTGTAAGCATCAGTGGCAAACTCAGCATCAAACTTTTTCTTACTAGAGAAATAAGCTTGAGGAAAGGGAGATCTTTAGCACTTACCTCCTTACCTGAAGGCTTAGAGGCTCCTTGCATGCTTGTCTCTATCTTGTCCTCTTTCTGTTGCCTTTGTAAGTGGGGCTCTCCATAATATTTCATCTTCTAGCACAGCTTTCTTGAATTACTTGGCCATGTGCTTGAGTTGACTTCTCTTCTGGACCAGTTTATGCTCTTGCCCTCTTCATGAGCTCTTCTTCTTTTGAGCTTTTAGACTTGCCAAGTCTCATTAGGGAAAGTAGAGGGCTTACTTACATCTTGATCACTTTCAGCCCTATCAGTTCTTTCACTTTCAAAATGAACCTTCCTACCACTTCTTAGGGTAATTGCATTGAGGCCTTTTGGTTGATCACTATATTAGAGGGAATGCTTCATCCACTCTTGGCTTGTATGTCATTAACCATGTTAGACAGTTGGGTCAAATGACTAGTGATATCAATGTTCTTCAAAGTGAGCTCCTCTAATTTCTTGTGCACACCCGAGTTATCCTTCTGCATCCCTTTTAAGATGGTGGTTATAGAGACGAACTTATCATCACTCTCCTTGGTTCGCCCCTCTATGTATGTCACCGAAATAGCTATACTCTTGAAGAGTCAAGAAGTGTCATCCCCTCTTGGCGATGGTTGAGATACCATAGTGTTTTGTGGAGTTGTCACTACTGCCCTTAAAGGATCTTGAAAATTGCTTGAGGAAGCTCCAGCATTGTGAAACTGATTGCCTTAAAACTGATTTAGTCTATTTGCTCCTCCTTCCTATTTTAAGTTTGAGTGGTCTCTCTAACTGGGATTGTACATATTCGAGTAGGGGTCCTTTTCTGATATTGCCTCTCTCTACCTTGGTACATAACATTAACTTCTTCAACAGGCCTAAGACTGAGTGGTATGCATTAGAGAGCCACAAACCCCACAACTTGTAGCTACCAAAGTAAGAGACTGTGGCTTTTTGGAGCGGAGGCTTTCAACTATATTTGCAAGCTTAGACATATCTTGGGCTAGCTTGACCAAAAGTGGATCTCTCTCAAATTTGTGGTCCCTTGAATCCCTTGAGCTCACATGTTGTCTATTAAGACCAAAGGTCCTTATTAACTCCCATGCAGCCCTTGGTTCCATATTCTCCACAGATCTATTCGCAGCAGCATCCAAGACTTGGGCATCATAGGGCAACAATCCATTATAGAAATACTGTACCAAGTGCTCCTCAAGGATTTGATGATTAGGGCACCGGGTAAGCATTTCTTGAAACTGGCTCCAGAATTTGAAGAATGACTCGAATGGTTCTTACTTAGCAGCAGAAATTTCCTTCTGGGCAGCTGAGATCTTGGTAGAGGGAAAATATTTGTCCAAAAATGCTCTCTTCACACTAGTCCATGACTCATAAGCATTGTCCATATAGAGTGGCAAGTTCATGTACCATTCTTTCGCTTTTCCCTCTAAGGATAAGTGAAACACCTTCACATGACATCATTGATGCTTACCCCCACTGGCTTCATGGACAAGCACTGCATGTAGAGAGTCCGGAGATGAAGGAACGGGTTTTCTCTTACAAGACCATGAAACTTAGGTAATGAGTGGATCAATTAACCTTTAATTTCAAAATCTGTATTAAAAGTAGGAAAAGCACCAGGTTCAAAATTCCCATCACACTGAGTTAATTCCTTAATAGTTCTACCCCTAAGTTGTCCAGGGATCCTATTCTAGCCATTATTCTCTCCCTCCCCCTCATGACCACCATTATTAGGTCTATTATGTTTGCCATTCCCATTTCCACCATTCAAAGGTATTTCAGCCATGATTTCCTATTCTACTTCCTCACTCTCACTAGATGAATGGGATTGGTCTTGTAAAAGAAGTGGGCTACGGGATCCTGTATGTCTCTACCTCTCCTACCTTTACCTGCTCTAGGCATGCACAATTACTCAAAATCAAGCACAAATAGAGTGAAAGAGAAAAGTAGTGTCAAAACTTTGATATTTACCAAGTGTATATTTTAAAACTAAGGCAAACTCAATGATTTCAAACAATGCTTAGGGAGTTTAAGGTGTCTAAAGTGCTATACACTCTTAAAGTATGTGCAAAAAGCAAAGCTATGCAAAAGAGCAAGTCGGGACACTCAGAAAAAACTTTTAGTGCAAAACCAGCTCAGGTTACGACTTGAGGTCACAAAGAGCAACCTTGAAAGGAAAAAGAACTAAGGTCGCAACGTGAAAGAGTCCAGGTCATAACTTGAATGGATTGAGAGAACACCAGAAAACAGAAGGTTGAGGTCGTGACAAGCCACAAGTTAGGTCGCGACTTAAGCACTGAGGTCGTGACTTCAAAGATTTGAGGTCGTGATTTCAAGTCACAGAGAGCTACTTTCACAAAACCTTTGAAAAATTCACTAAGTTTTTTAACTAGATTCTCAACAAACTATGTACAGAGTTCAAAACTTCAAGTGATTGGCCATAACACCTAGGATCAAGTCAGAACAAAATACAAAATACGGTGGTGCAAGAATGCAAATGCCAAAATATAGAAAAGCAAGATATTTGTTTCTATTTGTAAAAATTTGTATGCTATGAAATGCAGAAGCTAAGTTCAAAAACTAAAACTCAATGAGAATCGACCCAAATCATAATGGTATGGAAAACCAATTACTAGGAACAGCGCCATTGATCGGACCGAGATATCACCTTCGGGTCATCAAAAATTGTGATTGCACCAGATAATGTAGTATAGGGTGCAACCAATCAGAGCGTTTTATTGGAAAACAACTTAATCTAAATTGGTAATAAAAAACATGATAATTTGGGTAAAGAAAAATGGAGCTTTCAACTATTTAAGGGTGGTGCAATAAATGTAAAATGCAGAGAATTAAATGTTTTTGGTATTTTAATTGAATAA
>NW_021635826.1:0-33194 GCF_004799145.2 Neltuma alba | reverse complement strand
TTCACTTCCCAAAACTCCTTCAGGATCTGTTAGTCATCTCTATAGCTTCTGAAGGATTGGTACCACTTTTTCAAACACCATTCGACATCTTAACTTCAAATAGCCCATAGCATAGAGGCAACATAAGCCTTACTATAATTAAAGTCAGAATCATTGATCATCAGAAACTCTTCTACCCAGAACCCCACGCTCTTGATATTTCTGGGGGATATATATATGCCTATGGAGCAGCCAAACCAAGTAACTTTGACCCAATTACAAAGCAGAAATAAGTGTTCGAGGGATTCAGTTTCCTCACCACAGACAGGGCAGACTGGGTTTGAAGCACATCTTCTCCTATATAATGCCTCTTTTGATGCCAGTGCATTTTTTAAAACACGCCAGCCAGGTAAAGATTTGAATTTTGGGCATGACCTTCAATTTCCAAGCTGCAAATCAAATTCTAGAGTCCACTTACTTTGATGGAGAAGGTCGAGTTACCCCAACTCTGCCTTCAGCAGTAGATATTTTTGCTCTATAACCAGCTCTAACGTTATAGGATCTATCTCTATCAGGGGCCTAAATCAGCTTATCATCCTGAGTCGAGGAAGTAAGGGGGATTTTACTTATTAAGTCCAGATGTAGCTTGTCAATTATCTGGTTAATAGGTTGCAGGTTCCAGCTCCTTTCTTGAATAAGATCAGCCCCAACCATATCTTGGTTAACTGAGGTATCATTATTGATAGGTATTCGAAACTGCTTAGCACTAGGAACCCAAGGATCGTTGAAGACATCAATATAATGGCCGGTTCCAACCTGCCAATAGAGGTTTTCTTTTAAAAATTCTCAGCCAGCCAATATACTATCTCAAAACCATGAAGCTTTAGACCTTTAATAGCCTTCGTAAAAGAAGTATTTGGGAAATAAATGCTCTTTAGCACTCAGACCCACAAGCAATTAGGATTATGTAGAATGCGCCAAGCAATTTTGGCTAGCAGGGCACTATTGAATTCCATGAAATCCTTAAATCCTAGTCCTCCCTCTTTTTTAGATTTTGACAAATTTTTCCATTTAGACCAATGAATTTTTCCAGATTCCTTTAAGTTACTCCAGAAGAAGTTTGAGACTAAACTATCCAAGGCTATGCATGTGTTCTTTGGGAATTTAAAGCAAGACATGGGGTAGATAGGGATAGCACTTACTACTACTTTAATCATGATTTCACGGCCGGAGAAGGACAGGCATTTCTTTTTCCATCCTTGCACTTTTCTTCCCATCTTATCTCTCACATAGGTTAAGGCCATGTTTTTTTATCTTCCCCAAAGAATTAGGAGACAAGGTATCTCCCTGGATCTTCTACTTCTGCAATATTTAAGCACTCAACAATCTCAGCTTTCACATCATCAAGAGTGTTTCTTAAGAAGAAGAGGCTGAATTTCTGATAATTAACCCTCTATCCTGAAACATTACAATAGTCCTACAAGGTTTTAATGAATAGGCTGCAATTATCTATGTGGGCATTCAAGAAAATAATAGTGTCATCCGCAAAAAGACTATGTGTTAACATAGGGTCCTCTCTTGTAATATTTATTCCTTTCAGGTTTTTGTGAGCAGCATGAAAGGAAATCATGGAAGATAAAGCTTTAGAGGCTAGAATAAAAAGGTAAGGGGACAGTAGGTCCCCTTGTCTAAGGCCCTTTTGTGGAGTTATTGATGCAATTTTCCTTCCTGAAAGCTAAATATTAAAAGCTACACTGTAGACACAAGACATAATCCATTTGACCCATTTAGGATCAAAGTTCATCTTAAGCATAACTGCTTCCAAGAATTTCCACTCCAATCTATCATAAGCTTTATTCATATCCATTTTCAGAGCTACCTCAAATTTGTCTCCTGTTACTTTGTTCTTTAGGTAATGGAAAGCTTCATGCACAATAATGTTATTATCCTGTATCAATCTATTAGGGATAAAAGCCCTTTGGTATTCAGATATATAGCCATCCAGAACAAGTTTAAGCTTGTTAGCAAGAATTTTTGCTATAATTTTGTATGCAAAGTTACACAGGCTTATAAGTCTAAATTCAGAAACAGTTTCAAGGGCATCAACTTTGGGAATCAGAATCAGGTTTGTTTCATTTAAAGAATCAAGCTTATCCCTATTTTCAAAAAAAGCCTTGAACCATCTTAACAAGAGAGAGTCTAACCTCATTCCATGAAGCTTGATAAAAATGCCTGTTGAAGCCATCAGGGCCTGGGGCTTTGAAGGTTCCGAGTTGGAAAGTAGCATTTTTAATCTCTTCTTCAGTAATAGAGCCTGTTAAGAGGAGGTTTTGCTGCTCCATGATCTTTGGCTGCACATAATATAACACAGTATCAAAGTGTCCCTGCACGCTACTGATAAACAGAGAAGAATAAAAGTATTTAATCATGCTGGCCACCTCTTCTTCCTTATCTACCCATATATCTAGTTTGTTTTTGAGTTTGACCACCAAATTTCGCTGCCTTCAAATTATAGTTGACTTATGGAAAAATTTTGTGTTATGATCCCCAGCTTGTAGCCAATTGGATCAAAATCTTTGCCACCAATAAACTTCCTCTTTTTTCCATACAGATTCTAGTTCAGAAGTGATCTGCTCAATATGACGTTTTGACTCAAGGGTGTATACTTCAGCCTTTAATCTTTCTATCTTCCCAATGAGCTCTACAATAACTTTCTTGTTATTAGGAAAATGTTTTTTGCTCCATTTAATAAGTCTTTCCCTACATCTATTTAGGCAATTAATAAAGGTGGTTATTCTATTTGCACCTTCACATACCTCTGGTTTCCAACAATCCTTAATAAAGTTCAGAAAATCAGGATGGGTAACCCAAACTGCCTCAAACTTGAAACTTCTTGGTGTCTTTATATCATTAAAACAAAGTTGGACTAGTAACATATGAGATCATCGCAAACCATGGTGCATTGGATGTAACCTGAAAGTATGGACGAGACAGACAACCGAAATAAAAAAGAATTTCCTAAGAATGAGAACCTTTAAGACGAAGCGTGGGTGGTAGCTGGCTCGGAATATCTCTAATGTGTTGTCTCTCCCCTATGCCTTAAGGAAAACGGTGTCATTCCCTTATTCAGTGAACTATGGGCCTTTTGTTTCAGTGAACACACCGCTCTTTCCCTCCCTCCCGATCAGCTGAGCCTCCCAAACCCAAGCCATTTTACCTCCCCCCCCCACAAGCCGTTTTATTTGTTTCAAATTCAGACTCCCGTGTCTTCCTGTGGGAGAAATTGGCTGCTTCTTCATATCATTCTTCCTTCTTTCTTTTTTTTAAATTTTCAATGTTTTTTATACATATGTATTGTGGTGTTTTCTGGTGTCCATTGCCTTTTCTTAATTCAATTGTGTTTTGGCGAAATAAAATCCATTTGCTTCACTACAGGGCGTGTTCATTGAAATGAGCGACTGAGATTTTACAAAATAAGGCAACGATGCTGTTTTTCTTCAGTGGAGGCAAAGTTGAGAGACAATGTAGTGGAGACATTCTGAACCATGGTTGCAGGCTTGCAGCAGAGGTTAAGGTATTCTAAGGGATGGGAATTTATTACTTGTGGCAGAGGCTCAAGTTGAAAACTCAAAAGTCGAAGAAAACGTTTTCCCAGACATGATTGAATGAAAAGGCCAAAAAACTAGTAGCGGTTGGCCTCATTTATTACAGGGTGCTTGGTAATCCCAAGTACATTTAAAAAAAATTATTTTTTTATAAATAAAATAAATTCTTCTATATATTTATTTTGTATACTGTAAAAATATTTTTAAAATTATGGTTTTATTTTTATTAAAATACCCTCTATTTCTTTAGTTTTGTTTACATTACAAGTCATTTTTAATATATTTTATACATATTAAAAAAAATTTAATTTTTATTAATTTTTATTTAAAATTTAATAAGTTTTTAACCTTATTCTTATTTATTTAAAATATATTATATCTCATATAAATAAAGTTAACATAATAATAAATAAAAGATAAAATTATATATTTATATAAAAAAAATTTCTCAACTTTTTATAAGTGGGATCAAAAATATTTTTTTACCTTATAAATATAAAAAAATTTATTAATATTTTATAAATAGGATCAAAAATATTTTTTTCTATTTTATAAATAAAATCAGAAAGGAGTTATTACCATTTTAGAAAAGCAGATGAAAATTTTTGAAAAAAGGTGAAAAATTAGGCACAAATAAGAACACAGTAAACCAACCATTCATTGCAATAAAGTTTAAATACATCAAAGTAAAACTTTTAAGTACTGAGTTTGCAAGAAAGAGCAAAAGCAAAAGACTTCTAACAGCAAAGCTTTTAATCCTCCTCCACTCTTCTTTCCTCATTGCTCCGACATCTTCTCCTGCTTGGATTTTCGCTTCTCCCATTTCAGCATCAACAGCAGCAGCAGTACCAGAAGATTGCCCGAACCCCCACTAAAGTAACTTGTGGCAGGAACAGTGTTCTCCTAGAAAGCTTGTTCATACTCTCAAGGAAAGTTGGCCTTGAGAGCCCTAGCCATCTCCAACATCAGAGGATATCCATAAACCTCTACCTTCTGAACTCATGAGACATGGAGATAGCTTTGTATACATTAAACTCATCACTTAGATTCATCACTTGCTAACTAAGCTTGGTAATTTGCCCACTCAAAGAGGCGAGGTTGACACTAGAGCCACCCTCAGCTGCCTCCTTGTCTAGACCTTCCTCCATCACCCTCTTTCCTCTTTACCTCTCTATGTTGGATTTAGAGGCAGCAAAGCACCTAGTCGTGGCAGGGTCCAAGATAGAGTCAGATTTACACGTTGTTATCCCGTGTGCTGTATACATATCCATAATCAAGTGCAGAAATACCAAAAAAGTCCGAACATTGTTGACACAATGTCCAATTTGGTCCAGGATGATGATAGGGATGTCAATTACCTGCTGGGTTATAAGGAGATGTAAGAGAAGTATGCCCTCTTCAAAAACATCAGAAATGTAGGCTGATGGCATAACGTTGTAGGTCATAAAGTTCAGCCAAATCCTGGCTTCATCATTCATGTGCTTGCGCTCAAAGACTTTTCACCCACTTTCCTTCACAGTCCAACCAGCTCCCCCCATCCCGATGGTTTGGAAAACCTCTTCTCAAGGAACTTCCTCAAGCCTAGTCTTCCAACACTGGTATTCACAGAGAGGGACTTCAGGAAGCTTGTAAAACTTCTCAATAGCATCTTGGCTGAAATAACATTCACTCCCTTTGAAAGTGAACCCCATATGTCCATCCATTACAGAGCAAACATAGAACTCTCTCACCAAAGTCAAGCTAGCCTTGTTTCTCTTCTTCATAAGCACCCCCAAACCACGTGTATGGCGACCTTATAAAAGTCATACTCCTTTATCTCTAGAAAATATCACTCTTACACCACCCCCTGTTGGCAAACATTTTCACTGCTTTCTCTCTTATAAGTCTGGTCTCCTTATGACGGCGAAGCCTTTTTGAGCTTGAAGACTCAGGCTTCTTAGTGTGAGGCATCTAAGCGCATGGCAAATACACAACAGACAACTAAAGTAAACACACAAAACAAACAACTCTTCAAAGGAAAATAAAACCTACACCAAGCCCAGAAACCAAGCACTTCACCACATTAGCCTACAGTTACCCCTTGCCAAACTTACTTTAGCAAAATGATTAAAGATTTTGAATTGGGACACTTGTATTTTGAAACCATTGGGAAAATCATGAGAAAACCCAAGCATTCATAATTTTCAATTGCCCAAAATCAATTTCTTGCAAATCCTTAATAGGAAAAGTCAAAATCCATTGAGAAACTGCAGTTTGGAAATAACAAGGGTAAATCAAAGGTTTAAAGTCTCCTCTGTGAGCTCAGGTTACGACATGAAGGATATAAGGTCGCGACTTAAATAGACAGAGGGAGAAAAAATTTTGAGTTTAGAAAGGCTCGAGGTCATGACCTAAAAACAGTGAGGTCACAACCTGAACCCAGAAATTTTAGAAAACGCAGAACGAACCAGTTTTCCAAAAACCAAATGTTTGCAGCAAATGTGATTCCAAGCAACTCCAAAACAATTTAAACAGTAGTTTAAACACTTAATCCAAACTCCACTCAATCAAAATTGCAACCCTAGCAAGAGAAACACTCCCTATTCCTATAAAACGCAGAAAACTAAACAGGAAGAATAGTAAAACTGAAAACGAAAAGGGAAGATCGAACAGACCTTGAGATAGTGGAAGGATGGAAGAACTGAATGCAAGTCAAACTGCAGGAGGGGAATCTCAGAGTGGAGGCACTCAGAAATCAACAGAGACTGAAGAACAAAAGGAGCTAAACGGTTAGGAAACAAACCTTTAAATAGGAATTGAGCAGTTGCGACTTTGGAGGGAAGTTGAAAAGATGCTGTTGTTGAAGAATCTGAGAGTGGAGGGTCACGACCCCAGAGAGAAACTGAAAGGTTGAAGGGTCGTGACTTGAAAGGGAATGGAGCATTACGACTAAAGAGGAGACTGGAGGAAGGGCCGTGTGATTTTACAAGAGGGATTTAGGGTTTTGGGTCCTTGGAACGAACAAGGCTGGAATCTAGGACAGGTTTAAGGGGTAAAAAGGTAATTAGGGTAGTAATAAGGTAAAGAGGTGAACTCAAAGAAAAATCCTAACTTTTCATGTCAGGCCGCCACTTGAAGGATGTGAGGTCACGACTTCAGCAGACAGAGAGGGATTTAAGGTTTCAGAAAGGCTCTAGGTTCCGACCTGAAGGAAGCAAGGTTGCGACCTTAACTTATAGAGAGCCTTTACCCAGTTTCTTGTCCAAGTCATGACCTGATAAAGCAAGGTCACGACTTCAGCTCACAGAGAGCTCCTCTCCTTAAACTAACCTCCAGGTCACGACTTGAAAGCAGCTAGGTCACGACCTGGGGTCACAGAGAGGTTTCTGACACTCTAGGTCCTGAAAAACCTCAAAATGAAGACCTCATACCAAAACCACTTACCAAAATACCTATTAAAACAACCCAACTTAGCAATCCATCACCAAATTCTCAATAATTTAACACTAATCTTCAAAAACAAGTGATAGAAGATTGGGGAAACCTCAAAGGTTTTAAAAATTTCTCAAAAATTTTGGCAAGTTTCCACAAGAAATACCTATGACAAGGAACAACCCAACAAACAAAACACAAAACCACTTTTAAACCTCCCTCCCCCATACACTCTAAGTAATATCCGCATTGCAACATAGAGTTACATACCAAAACACAAAGCTAAAAACAAAAGTAATGAACATAGAAGTTGTGAAGTTTAATTCAAGACTAAAGCACAACACATAACCTGTCTAGAAAGAAGAAAAGAGCTAAGTGTAAGGATGGGAAAACTAAAGAATGTAATTAAGTGTGTGGTGATGACAGAGTAGAAGCACAATCACAACCACATCAAACTTAAGGCCAGGGGAGATTATTCAAAACACTCAAAACAATAGAATTTAAAACTACTTCTACCGAGGACATCCCTTTCACAATCTCAAACAGTCATAGCAAGATAATTTAGGTATAAGTAAATTTATGTGAATAGTAAGAGGTAAAGGAAAAGGACGACCTGACCTTAAGAAAGTAGTGCGACCTCTTCATAGAGCTTAAGGAGGTGACCGTTGCACTAGAACATTTTTCCCGTCGCTTCCTCCCTTAGCTCATCATCCTGAAGTCATGCACTTTTATAACAATGTATGGTCCATCTCAGCTCGTCTTGAATTTGCCCTTCTTGAATTTGAATCGATCTTGGTATCTTAACACCTTGTCACCCTCCCTAAACTTCTTCCTCAAGATGTTGGCATCATGAGCAAGCTTGGTTTCTACTTTTAGATGTTAGAGCTGTGGTAGGCATCTAACCGTATTTATTTAAGTTCTTGAATTTAAAGGAGTCAGTTCAGGCCAGCTTCCTCCAAGTCAGCATTACAGCTCTTAACCGCCCAGTATGATCTGTGCTCTAGCTCTACCAGAATGTGATAGGACTTCCCACAGATAATTCGGTACGGAGACATTCCTATTAGCATCTTGGAGGTGGTGCGGTAGGCCTATAGTGCATCATTTAGTCACAAGCTCCAGTCTCTATTGGAAGGTTTGACAATCCATTCCAGGATGTGTTTAATTTCTCTATTTGATACCTCAGCTAGGCCATTGGTTTCAGGGTGGTATAAGGTGGACACTCTGTGGGAAACCCCATATTTAGCCAACAAGTTATTGAGTAACTTGTTGCAGAAGTGAGTTTCTTGATCACTGATTAGCACCTTAGGCACTCCAAATCTACTGAAGATAGTAGACTTCAGAAATTTAGACACCGTAGGTGCATTATCCTTTCACGTGGGGATGGCTTTGGCCCACCTAGAGAGGTAATCTACAGCTAGAAGGATGTAGGTGTAACCGTGAGAAGGTAGAAAGGGGCCCATAAAGTCTATTCCCCAAGCATTGATGATCTCACAGAATAGGATGGGTTGCTATGACATTTGATTCCTTCTACTAACCCCCCCAAATTGTTGGTATTTATCACATACCTTACAAAAAGTGAATGCGTCTCTAAACAGGGTGGGCCAATAAAAACCTACATCTAGCACCTTCCTGGCTGTTTTTCTAGGACTAAAGTACCCCCCACAATAAGGTATCATGGCAAGCTTTTAGGATAGGCCGAGCCTCTACTTTAGGAATGCACCGTTTAATCACTTGGTCAGCACATATTCTCTATAGATACGGTAGGTCCCAAATATAATAAGAAGCTTCGCTCTTAACCTTTTGAGCCTAAAAAAGTAGTCAGGTAAGAAGGGATTAAACCAATAGCAAGCTAGTTAACTTAGTGAGCAACCCATGGCTGAGAAACAGATAATGCACAAAAAAACTAGTCAGAGAAGGAATCACAAATGATGTCAGAATCTAATACTCCCCTTGTCTCTAGTGGTAGCCTGCTCAAGTGATCTGCTACATGGTTGATATTACCAGCTGTATCTTTCACTTCCACATCAAATTCTTATAGCAGCAACATCCACCTCAAGAGCCTCAGCTTCAATTGAGGTTTGTTGAAGAGATATTTCACTGCTGCGTGATCTATAAATACAACAACCTTGGAATTTATGAGATAGGGTCTAAACTTATCAAGTGCAAAAATAATTGTAAACAATTCCTTTTTAGTAGTGGTGTAGTTTTTATGAGCTGTATCTAGAGTTTTAGAGCATAAGCAATTACTTTAGAAATAGAATTCTCCCTTTGACCTAACATTGTCCCCACACTCAAGTTCGAAGCATCACAAGAAATTTTGAAAGGCAAATCCTAGTTGGGAGAGGTCAAAATTAGAGGAGTAACTAGCCTATTCGTCAATTCATCAAAAGCAAGCTCACATGCATGGTCAAATTGAAAATCAACATCCTTTTACAGTAGTTTAAAAAGAGGTAAAGTGATTTTACTAAAATCCTTGATGAACCTTCTATAGAACCCCACATGTCCTAAAAAGGACCTCAACTCTTTCAAGTTGGTAGAGTAAGGTAAAGAAGATATCACCTCCACCTTGGCTTTATCTACCTCAATTCCTTTTTCAAAGATCAAATGTCCTAGCACGATGCCTTAGTTAACATGAAATGGCATTTCTCGTAATTCAAAACCAGCTTTTTCTCAATACATCGTGCTAAGATTTTGTCATGGCTTTTCAAGCAATCTTCAAAAGAATTCCCATATGCAATAAAATCATCTATGAACACTTCCATGTATTTTTCAATAAATTTAGCAAAAATGGATAGCATACAGCGTTGGAATGTGCTAAGCATTGGAAAGACCAAAAGATATTCTTTTGTAAGCATAGGTTCCAAAAGGACAAGTGAAATCATTCTTATCCTGGTCCTTAAGGTCTATAGGAATTTGAAAATATCCAGAATATCTATCTAAGAAGCAATATTGACTCTTCCCTATTAACTATTTAAGCATTTAATCAATAAAGGGCAAGGGAAAGTGATCTTTCCTAGTGGATTCATTCAGTTTCCTATAGTCAATGCAAACTCTCCATGAGTTTTGCACCCTAGTTGGGATGAGTTCATTGTTCTCACTTTTAACTATTGTGATCCCACTCTTTTTCGGCACAATTTGTACTGGTGATACCCATTCGCTATCAAATATAGCATAAATAATTCCAGCCCTCAAGAGTTTATCTACTTATTTCCTAACCACATCAGAAATTAAAGGATTCAACCTCCTCTGGCTTTGTTTAATTGGCTTGAAATCCTCAGTCACTAAAATCCTCTAGGTACACACAGTAGAGTTAATTACCTTAATGACAACTAGTTGCCAACCCAAAGCCTCCCTATTTCTTGTAAGGACTCCCATTAGACTAGTCTCTTCATGTTCAATGAAAGAACTAGAAATAATGACAGGAAATTTATTCTCAAGCTCAAGATAAGCATATTTGAGGTTGGGAGGTAAATCTTTCAGTTCTAAAGGTGGGGGTTGAACAATAGAGGAAATTAGAGTAGGAAAATCAACAAAGTTAGAGAAACTCCCCTTTGTAGACCCTTATGAAATGCACTCACCAGTATTACTTGGATCCACTATGCTTGCTTCAGTCCTGTCAGACGTTGCACCAAGCTTGAGTTGGTTTACAACAGCAACAACCTTAGGTTGGTTCACCTCCGTACCTATATCATTATTAGAGATTAGATCATTCAAAAATCATAAGGTATGGGGTGTAATTTTAGAATGTGTATGAGTAACAATTGAGTTAGAAAGTGTTGGCCCTTTAACCAAAGTCTCCAAGACATGAGGTGGTGAAGCAATTGAAGTCTGAAGTTTAGGAAGTGAAACAGGGGGCTCAGGTCACGACCTAACATTTCCAGGTTGCAACTTCACTTCACAGAGGCTACACTCTTGGCATGCTTAGGTTGAAGTCGCGACTTGAGAACCCTCAGGTCATGACCTCATGTCATAGAGTCTCTTATCCTCATATTTTGATCCACTCTTAGCACCGACCACATCTTGAATACTTGCATCACTAGTTAACATACCCTTTCCAAGGATAACATCAGTTGTAAACGTGAAGTGGTATCAAAACTTGATGGGAAAGAAAAGTCTTGAGAAATAGAAAGCATGCTATCAATTTCTAAAGAATGAATGCATGGTACTTCATCTCCACAAGAACTAGAAAATGAGTAAACAGAAGAGAGAGAATTGAAATATTCATTATTCGCACTCAAAGACGAGTCAAGCTCATAAGATTCTTGTGATGGTGCAGCAGAAGAATCAATCAATTTAGGTGAACACATATCATAACCATCATGCATATGTAGCTCATGCTTATCCCTAGCTTGCTCGACAGCTAAATCAGTGGCATTTAAACCCATGAATGTAGAACTATCAAAGGGGTAACGCATGGCTTCATTCATATTAAAGGTTACAACATAATCCCCTACATCCATTGTTATACAGCTATACTTCATGCTTATAATGGTTTTCAAAGTTTATAAGAAAAGTCTTCCTAGAATCAGAGTACTCTCATTTGCAAGCTCATTTGACATGTCCAAAACATAGAAATCAACGGGGAATACTAAGTCTTTAACCTAAACTAGAATATCTTTTATGATTCCTTTGGGGTACCTGATAGACCTATCTGCTAGTTAGAGTACTACGCTTATGTCTTTGATGCTATTTATCCCTAAAGCCAAATAAACCAACCAAGGCATGACATTTATAGCAGCTCCTAAATCTAACAATGCTCCCTTAATGTGAACATTTCCTATCATATAGGAGATGGTGTAAGATCCAAGATCTTGGCACTTAACTGGTAGTTCAGCTTTGAATAAAGATGACACATTGGCACTCACTTGAATTCTCTCAAGAGGCCTAAACCTTTACTTGCCATTACACAGTTCCTTTAATAGTTTAAAGTATTTAGGGTTTTCTCTCAAGAATTGAATTATGAGCACATTAATTTCTAGCTTGTTAAAAAGAGTGTAAGCATCAGTGGCAAACTCAGCATCAAACTTTTTCTTACTAGAGAAATAAGCTTGAGGGAAAGGGAGATCTTTAGCACTTACCTCCTTACCTGAAGGCTTAGAGGCTCCTTGCATGCTTGTCTCTATCTTGTCCTCTTTCTGTTTGCCTTTGTAAGTGGGGCTCTCCATAATATTTTCATCTTCTAGCACAGCTTTCTTGAATTACTTGGCCATGTGCTTGAGTTGACTTCTCTTCTGGACCAGTTTATGCTCTTGCCCTCTTCATGAGCTCTTCTTCTTTTGAGCTTTTAGACTTGCCAAGTCTCATTAGGGAAAGTAGAGGGCTTACTACATCTTGATCACTTTCAGCCCTATCAGTTCTTTCACTTTCAAAATGAACCTTCCTACCACTTCTTAGGGTAATTGCATTGAGGCCTTTTGGGTTGATCACTATATTAGAGGGAATGCTTCATCCACTCTTGGCTTGTATGTCATTAACCATGTTAGACAGTTGGGTCAAATGACTAGTGATATCAATGTTCTTCAAAGTGAGCTCCTCTAATTTCTTGTGCACACCCGAGTTATCCTTCTGCATCCCTTTTAAGATGGTGGTTATAGAGACGAACTTATCATCACTCTCCTTGGTTCGCCCCTCTATGTATGTCACCGAAATAGCTATACTCTTGAAGAGTCAAGAAGTGTCATCCCCTCTTGGCGATGGTTGAGATACCATAGTGTTTTGTGGAGTTGTCACTACTGCCCTTAAAGGATCTTGAAAATTGCTTGAGGAAGCTCCAGCATTGTGAAACTGATTGCCTTAAAACTGATTTAGTCTATTTGCTCCTCCTTCCTATTTTAAGTTTGAGTGGTCTCTCTAACTGGGATTGTACATATTCGAGTAGGGGTCCTTTTCTGATATTGCCTCTCTCTACCTTGGTACATAACATTAACTTCTTCAACAGGCCTAAGACTGAGTGGTATGCATTAGAGAGCCACAAACCCCACAACTTGTAGCTACCAAAGTAAGAGACTGTGGCTTTTTGGAGCGGAGGCTTTCAACTATATTTGCAAGCTTAGACATATCTTGGGCTAGCTTGACCAAAAGTGGATCTCTCTCAAATTTGTGGTCCCTTGAATCCCTTGAGCTCACATGTTGTCTATTAAGACCAAAGGTCCTTATTAACTCCCATGCAGCCCTTGGTTCCATATTCTCCACAGATCTATTCGCAGCAGCATCCAAGACTTGGGCATCATAGGGCAACAATCCATTATAGAAATACTGTACCAAGTGCTCCTCAAGGATTTGATGATTAGGGCACCGGGTAAGCATTTCTTGAAACTGGCTCCAGAATTTGAAGAATGACTCGAATGGTTCTTACTTAGCAGCAGAAATTTCCTTCTGGGCAGCTGAGATCTTGGTAGAGGGAAAATATTTGTCCAAAAATGCTCTCTTCACACTAGTCCATGACTCATAAGCATTGTCCATATAGAGTGGCAAGTTCATGTACCATTCTTTCGCTTTTCCCTCTAAGGATAAGTGAAACACCTTCACATGACATCATTGATGCTTACCCCCACTGGCTTCATGGACAAGCACTGCATGTAGAGAGTCCGGAGATGAAGGAACGGGTTTTCTCTTACAAGACCATGAAACTTAGGTAATGAGTGGATCAATTAACCTTTAATTTCAAAATCTGTATTAAAAGTAGGAAAAGCACCAGGTTCAAAATTCCCATCACACTGAGTTAATTCCTTAATAGTTCTACCCCTAAGTTGTCCAGGGATCCTATTCTAGCCATTATTCTCTCCCTCCCCCTCATGACCACCATTATTAGGTCTATTATGTTTGCCATTCCCATTTCCACCATTCAAAGGTATTTCAGCCATGATTTCCTATTCTACTTCCTCACTCTCACTAGATGAATGGGATTGGTCTTGTAAAAGAAGTGGGCTACGGGATCCTGTATGTCTACCTCTCCTACCTTTACCTGCTCTAGGCATGCACAATTACTCAAAATCAAGCACAAATAGAGTGAAAGAGAAAAGTAGTGTCAAAACTTTGATATTTACCAAGTGTATATTTTAAAACTAAGGCAAACTCAATGATTTCAAACAATGCTTAGGGAGTTTAAGGTGTCTAAAGTGCTATACACTCTTAAAGTATGTGCAAAAAGCAAAGCTATGCAAAAGAGCAAGTCGGGACACTCAGAAAAAACTTTTAGTGCAAAACCAGCTCAGGTTACGACTTGAGGTCACAAAGAGCAACCTTGAAAGGAAAAAGAACTAAGGTCGCAACGTGAAAGAGTCCAGGTCATAACTTGAATGGATTGAGAGAAACACCAGAAAACAGAAGGTTGAGGTCGTGACAAGCCACAAGTTAGGTCGCGACTTAAGCACTGAGGTCGTGACTTCAAAGATTTGAGGTCGTGATTTCAAGTCACAGAGAGCTACTTTCACAAAACCTTTGAAAAATTCACTAAGTTTTTTAACTAGATTCTCAACAAACTATGTACAGAGTTCAAAACTTCAAGTGATTGGCCATAACACCTAGGATCAAGTCAGAACAAAATACAAAATACGGTGCAAGAATGCAAATGCCAAAATATAGAAAAGCAAGATATTTGTTTCTATTTGTAAAAATTTGTATGCTATGAAATGCAGAAGCTAAGTTCAAAAACTAAAACTCAATGAGAATCGACCCAAATCATAATGGTATGGAAAACCAATTACTAGGAACAGCGCCATTGATCGGACCGAGATATCACCTTCCGGGTCATCAAAAATTGTGATTGCACCAGATAATGTAGTATAGGGTGCAACCAATCAGAGCGTTTTATTGGAAAACAACTTAATCTAAATTGGTAATAAAAAACATGATAATTTGGGTAAAGAAAAATGGAGCTTTCAACTATTTAAGGGTGGTGCAATAAATGTAAAATGCAGAGAATTAAATGTTTTTGGTATTTTAATTGAATAAAAAATGTTTTGGATTAAAAGAGAATTATGGTGAAACAGTTTCTTAATGATAAAAACTCAGTTATCACTGCTCTTTAAAATGATTAGGAGTTTTAGAAAGTCTCTAAGTCTAAAGAAAAACCCAAGCAATCACTTAGGTCCAATGTCTTAATTAATGAAAACTCACTTTAATTAAAGTTAATTAACATCTCTTAAAACATTGTTAGAAACCACTTAGAGTGTATATGAATAGATGATGCAAATGTCCTTAGAAATCCAATCAACAATCATTAAATACCACGCACACAAATTAATCACCAATGGTCACTAACAATTAAATGAACACAAGGATTCAAAACTGATATAAATAAATATATGAATGATCCAACATTAACAACATCCAATCCAAATACATTCAATAGTCTAAACACAACATTTACAATCATAAATCAAGTCTAAAACAGATACAGAAATTCCTAAATCTAGAAATCTCTAACACAAAATCAAACACAAGTTTAGACTGATAATTACCCTATTAGGTCCTTGAGCTCAAACTTTGTCTTCCATCACTAAGACGCTAAGGGTTTAGCCTCTCATGTCTTCAAACTAATCACAATCACTCCAGGAATGAACAGCCATGGTTGATGCTAAAAATGGGGTTGGAAAAATGGAGAAGAAGGTGGTTAAAGTGGTTTAATCAATTCAGAAATGCAGAAAATGATGAAGAGGTGAAGAAAAATGGAGGTTTTAGGTGTAATATCAATGGAGACTTGAGAGGATATGATGGTGGCTCAGCCCTATACAAATCTATAGAATGGGAGACTACCTATTCGTGGTGGCTTCCCCCTATTAGGTGTAGAAGCTCATAAACCTATTCCAAAACGTACAGCTTCACTTAACACACTCAGGTCGCGACCTTAGGAGTGTCAGGTAGCGACTTGGGGGACCCAGGTTGCGACCTCAGAAGTTTCATGTCACGACTTGGGAAGACAGAAAGCATTCAGTCTTGACTCAAGTCCAAAACGCGTAGTTTCATTAAAAGAGCATCCAGGTCACGACCTCAGCAATCCATGTCATGACCTGGGGAGGTAGAACATTCCAAACTCTTGTGTTTTGGTCCTTGTAACATTGTGACTCCATGAATGCTTTATCTTAGGTCTTAAGTCCTCCCCCAATTGTCTGAAAATCACAACAAGGGAGCTTTGTAAAGACTAAATTACAGATCAAGACAATTACAATTAAGGAAGGAGAATTGACCCTTTTTTTTACCCCTTAAATAGCAAAATGTAATGCATGAACCAATGTAATCAAAAAGCTATAAATGCATGCATAATGAGGGTAAAAGTGTTGCAAAACATCAGAAAATACTTGAGAAAACCATATAAAGATAGAGTTCTATTAGTCACAAAATCAGGCCTTCATTAGGCTGAATGTGGGGCTCACAAATAGTCTAGGCTGGCCAAAAAGGATGGCCCATAAACCAACTCACAATCCTAAACCATTTTGAAACTTTATTGGTTACTATTCACTAGTAACGTTCCATAATTTTTCTAGGCCTTGAAAAATTCATTTCTCTTCATGAAAAATTCCTTTTTCATATAATCATATGATCTGGAAATTTTCAGAATTTATTTCCAGCTCTAACTATTTATTTTGAATTTTTTCCGATTAGGCCTCTGTTGGTGTAATTGCTAGAAAATAAATTTCTTAAAATTAATTCTTGAGCTCCCAAGGCCTAAAACCAATTTTATAAATTCAAAAAAATAATTAGATAATTTATCCATATTTTTCTCAAAACTATTGAGGCCTCTCACTAATTAAAATAGTTATTTTCCTCCAATTTTCCACTATTTTTCCGGAAAACCTCTGTTTATGAGAAATTTCATAATAATTCATTTCTCTATGATTTTTACCTTTAGGGCCTCCATCAAGGTTCCAAAACCTCTAATTTATTTTTTTCCTATTTCTGGAGAATTTTCTAAAAATTTTCTCAAATTTTCCCATTTTGCCCTTTCTAGATCAATAATTCTGAATTGCCGGCCCAGGTCCTATCAGGGTTTCACATCAAAAGTTGTTTTATTTCTCGATCTACTTTCTATATTAGCTCTCATCCCAATTTTTAATTTCCTATGTCCACATAAAATTTCTAAGATGTGACATTCACTATACCCCAAGATTGAATGGGCTATTAGCGCCACAGTACAGTAATTGAGCTCACTCTCAATCTCTTCCCCTTACTTCCTGCAAGGTTATAATTCCCTCAAGAGTCTCACACTCTTGAGTCACTCACTGAATTGAGTAAAAGAATTACAGACTCTCTCTTAGACTTTATTATATTTTTAAAGCAAAGGTGCTAAGAAATGAGACGAAGGATTTTGAGATAACTCAAGAAGGATCCTGAAATGTAAGGGAAGAACTTACATTCCCCCAAATTCAAAAGTTAAGGGGCAAATTTTAGAAGAGACACACAAGAGTCGATACACTATACATCCAAGTATGACTAAGATGTATCGAGATCTTAAAGGATCCTTCTAGTGGCCTGGTATGAAAAAGGATGTGACAGACTACGTACTTAACAATCCACTGCTATAGTGTATCAGGTTCTATAGCAGGTTGGAGTCTCACAGGAGCTGTCACTACTACAAAAAGTTCCATTTTTGTCTCCTATTTTTGTTTGAAATTGAAAACAGGTGAATATAGGGGCCCATACTCGTCTGTTGGGCTAAAACAGATGCATTTGGGCCTCTATATTCGTTTGGTCAGACAACCAGATGAAAATGGAGGCCCATATTCCTCTGGTCTACCCCATTCTCATACTCCTTAGATGTTCTCAAAGTAGTCATCCAACTACGATCCATGGCATGCTGACTATGTGAAATTGTGAAACTATGAAAAACAGAACACGTGATAGGGTTAAGTTTAAAACTTTCCATGGCAATTATTAAGATAACCACCATGGAAAGTACTTTTCATAGCGATTATTCTTCTTAACCACCATTAAAAGTACTTTACTCAGTGGTTATTTTAATAACCGCTGTGGAAAGTTAAATGTCAAGCAATTTATTTACAAAAATACCACCGTCTTTTGTTCCATGGCATTTTTCTTTTTAACAGCCAATGTTCCCTGATGTTATATGCCTTTTTTTGTAGCGGTGGCAAACTCAAAAAACCTTTCAACCCCATCCTCATATTCTTTTCCAATTCTCCTAACTTTCATCTAACTATGATCTATTGTTTTTCATAGTCAAGGAACATAGTTGTGAAGCTTAACTCTAGCTACTTAAGTCAAATATTCAAATAAATCAAATAATAAGTATTAGTCGATAAATTAACTTGACTAATACCTAATTTTCAAATACAACGAATGCCTTTTTTATTTTATAAAAATTTTGGTAGAAGGAATACGAAATAATTTACACGATTTTCAAATCAACCGACCAACCAATCAAAAATATAAATCAACCAACCAACAATATAGTGAATAAGATAAAAAGGCAAATTTCAGCAATCATAACTGACAAAACAAAAACAACAATCTCAAATCAACATATAAAGTTCACTAAGACTAACTTTTGAATCTAAAACAAGACTAATCAAAGTTCCTAACCAAAAAAAGATTTGGCCAAACATTCAACAGATTATTCATAACAAAAATTTGTCAAAAAATTTAGAATGAATATATGCAAATTATGAAAAAATTACAAAATTGAAAAATAATCAACTATAAAAGTTTTCACAAGCATCTCATGATGTGTATAGCAAGCAATTAACTATAACAAATAACTAGCAAACAAACATAATCCCAATGAACCCCGAATTCGCACACAAAACTCTCTAACAATCAAACAACTAAATACAATCACTCTAACACTATAATAAAAATACCTATTTGATTAATCATTGTTTTCAATAACCAAACATGCCAAAAGAATGGAAAAAGAAGCATCAGAAAGAAGAGGAAGAAGAGAGAAGAGAGAGCTTACCATGTAATGACGAATAGACAACATCAAAACAACGCAAAACAATGACAATGATGATGTCGAGAGTGATGAAAGATAGTTGTTTGGTCGAAAATTTGGTGGAAACGTCAAATTTTTTTGGTGGAGCAACTTTCTAGTGGGATTAAGGTTGGCGACCACGATGACAGAACAATGGGGTAAAAGTGAAAAGTGAATACATGAGCTACATTAAAATATTTTTGGAAAAAATTCATGACAGTTTTAGCAATAATTATTGTGAAAAATATTTTCCACGATGTTTATTTTCTTAATTGCCATAAATCGTATAAACCATGGCGTTTTTCCACATGTACGCTGTAAAAAGTTGAAGGTAACGTTGCTTTTTTACCTGTAATGCTTGAACATTTTACAAACGTTTTTTATATAACCACCATAAGAAGCAAAAATTACTCTACATTAATTACAAAAATGTCACCGCCTTTTCTTTTTTTACGTTTGTTCTTAAAACCGCTATTAATAAGCGTCGTTAAAAGCTTATTTTCTAGTAGTTCATATTCCATTGGCTTCTAAATTCTACTTTTATCTTCTAAACCTTGAATAATGTATTTCATCATCTCTCTCAAATAAATTTCATCCTAATATAATTTCAATATTGAAAAAACCTCTTCTTAATACATAATTATAAAACTATTTTTTTAAAATGATAACCATGGTAGGAAAAGAATTGAGTTAGAGTGTTAAAATGCTACCATGGTTATAAAGAGTTTGACTTATTTCGAAAACATCCCAAATGGCTCAGGATACATAAAACACCCATGGGTTTAACAACGTAGAACAAAGCCTCAAGGCACAGTAACTGCCCACAAGCCCAACATAATATTCATCCCACAAAAACTTAAAGCACAAGAAACATAGGGTGCTCAACCCAGCTCACAAGTCATACACATAAGAATATCACATATAGCAGAGTCTTATGGCCTTTAGCCATTTTAACAGCATTCTATCAAATACAGTCATCCAAACAAAAGAAAATATATGTCAACACAGTTGTGGGCTCTAAGATGGCAATATACATAACATTACATGCCTAAACCAAAAGAGGACTACTAGGCTATGCCCGCCTATGCCTCTGGTTGTTTCCCTTCACGTCGAGCCAAACTAGATGGCTCTCCTAAAAAGTATTGATGAATAGCAGGGTGAGACGTAAAGTCCCAGTAACCAAGTATTAATTTATGACATATACAAGTAGGATGGCAAGTTGGTGAAGTAGTGCTTAAATATAGTTTAAGAAATAAATGGTACTTTAATAGATACAATCACATAAAAAGAGTATATCTCTCCATCCACAACACATTTCATATAAAAGTACATATATGCAACAACACAATGAAATATGTCCTCCCATCACCTTACTCCTCCTTATGACTCCTTGACAAGGACCCGGGCTTTCTGTGCTGAGTAACCCGGCCAAAGGTCGCCCCACTCACATCAAGCAACGGGCCCTCTCCTGTACCTACACCGCCCAAGAATGGACTATGGTGCAAGAGGTGTCTACCCAAGAGTTCATTCTCAGTTCCGGGCCAAGGAAAAGGAAAAACTACAAGGATCTAACAAAAAGGCCAAACACTGGGATCAATAGTGTAGGCATGCCGCGCGGGCTTCAAGAACAATTATTCTCCACATAACAAAATCCCAACCTCCACATATGACCCCATGCATAGTCACAATATAAATCAAAATATCATAATCTTCAAAGTAAGATGATATAATTTCAAACAAAGTACGACACATTTTCATCATTTTTTTTAATAACAAAATATTAGTATATTAAATTCAGCACCACAAGAAAACAAAATTTACAATAAAACCCAACTCAAGCATACTTAAATCAACATACTTCCCACTTCACCAAAATTTGTCATATAAGAAAATATACACTTTATTCACAGGCATAATTTCACAAATTAACTTGAGAAAACATAATAAACACCTTACAATACAAAGCATGTATATAAAATAAATTAACCCCAGTTACCTCTACTCCAAGCTTAATCTCACAGCTTGAGAAATAAGAGCACAAATTATAAACTCCGAAGTACAAGATAATCTACAAATAATATAGATACAATTTAATTTATATACAAATAATTAACTTAAATTACATAGAATTTATTATTAATAATATCTATACATATATTTACTATCCAAAAATTCTTACTTCAAATAACAATTTTTCTCTACCCAAATAACTCATTTAAATTATAAATATTTATAAAATATTGTTTTTATCTAATATTGTAAGAATCTCAATTTATAACTTAAGTTTCTAGTTTCAAAATTTTTCTAATAATATAGTCTTAACCTATTTTACATTTTAAACCGATTAAAATATCAATAATATATTAAGTAACCCAAGTAAGTTATTTAACTTAAATTTAATCGGTAAAAACATTCTATATATCTTGAATGATACATTTTCCAACCAAAATCTTAGTTTAAAATTCTCAAAACAATCAATAAACAACTATAAACCGATTAAAATTTCAATAATATATCAAACAACCCAAATAAATTATTTAACTTAGTTTTAAACGGTATAAATATGATATATATCATAAGTGACAGATTTTTCAACAAAATAAATTTGATTTTAAATACCATAGGTAATAAATGGACAAATCTAAACCGATTAAAATTTCTTAATAATAAATCTTTAAATTCCTACGGTCAAATATTTTCGAAACTCAATACTTACTCTATACCCAAATCACAAAATTTTCTCTAAACATTATAATGATACTACTAATATAAAGCTCTAAATATATAGGAAATATTCATAGAGAAAAATTTAATAGAAAGAAGTGTTTAATGTACCTATATGATCCCCAAATGCTAGCACGTCCTTGCAGAAATCTTCACTCAATCTCTTGTTCTTTGTTTTTCTTCCTGCGTCTCTCACCTCTCTTTCTCTACTCTACACAAAACTCACACTCTTTTATTTATCCTTTAACATGCCAACCATCCTTCCTTAATTTTTCTTCCTTCATTTATTATTCCTCCCCATTTTTCCTCCTCCCTCTTTAATAACCCGCGTCAAATTCTTCTTCGCCTTCAATTCACCCTGCTTTTCCACCGACTTAGGTGGAAAAGTTGGGGTGTGTTATTTTTTTTTTAATATTAATAAAATATTATTATTTAATACTAATAAAATATTATTTTACATTATTTAATTATTTTTTTGAATAATAATTTAAATTTTTTTTTATAATAATATTTAGGATGTTACAAATATGATGAATAAAAAATGAGATGTTACATTTTCTGCACTCATTATTTGTGAATAGACTAAGTGCATCCAATACCCTAAACTAATTTTTTAAATGCATTTAGTATCTAAAAGTATGTTGTAGTTTACCTATCATCTTGAAATATTTCTTTTAAAGATATGTCCAGCATTCTAAAGTACTTTTTCATTTGCATTTGATATCCTAAAATAAATAATGAAAGGATGAGATTGCACCAAATTTAAAAGATCATGGGCTAAACCGCACTACCAAAAAATTAGGATGCTGGATATACCTAAGAAATAAGATTGAGATGCTAGTTGCTACTTTGCTCTTTTTTTTTTCTGCCAACCCTACTTTAAGTTTTTATTTTTATGTTGGTAACAAATACTATTTATTCTATCATTTTTTTTTAAATTTTAAATTTTGTATTTTGTGACATCTTCTCCATCCATAGTGGTCCTAGCTAATTAATAATTTGTGAGGATAAAAAGTAAAGACTAATGCCTATAATTGAAAAAATTAGAAGGAATAAAATAATTAAATAATCTGATTAAAAATCAGTTAAAACTATAAGAACCGACAAATTATTATTTTTATTTATAAACAATGAATAATTTATTTTTTCCAAATGATTTTGTTTTTACAAAATTTCGTATTCCGTGTATTGAAGTTATTAACATGATATCAATCACCATCACTTGAATATGACCAGAAAGACGCCATCAAACAAAGCAACAAACATTTCATAGGAAAATTGAAAAGGAAAAAAAAAACTATATAGGCGTCTTAAAAGGTCTTGCAATTTCTTCTCTCTTCTCATTCCTCCCCAAGCTGTAAACAATTCCCAGCATCAAATCCGCAAGATATATGAATTGAACACGACGAGGAGGAAGGTAGGATCAGATCAACATCAAGAACTCGCTATAGTATGGGTGAAGAATCGAGGAAGTGGATCCTACTCATAGCGTCGATATGGGTTCAAGCATTCACAGGAACTAACTTCGACTTCTCGTCCTACTCGTCGGATCTGAAATCGGTGCTTGACATAACTCAGCTTCAGCTCAATTATCTGGCGGTGGCTTCCGACATGGGCAAGCTATTTGGATGGTGCTCTGGTCTGTGTTTGCTGTATCTTCCTCTGTGGATCATCACGCTCATATCTGCGTTTCTCGGCGTTGTTGGTAACGGCCTTCAGTGGCTCGTCATTCAGAAAATCATCTCTTTGCCTTATGTTCTGGTCAGTAACTTCCAGTTCCAACTCGCCTTTCATCTTTGCTCTCTGTTAAAAATGCTGAATTCTCTTCTTAGGTCCATGAATCGTTGTTATTTCAGTTTCGGCGAAATTCTACTCACCCACCCTGAACTTTATATTATCTACAGTTAACTTGTTAAAGTTCAAAACATTAGAATGAATTCTCAGAGACTGTTAGATTTAGGAAGATATGACTTTTTTATTAGTAGTGTTATTCACTATTTATCTGCCCATGTAATAAAATTTAGAGGCTTATATACGCACACGTATAACTCAACTTGAGCAGATATATGCACACACCCAAAAATATAATTTAATGACGTACAGAATTGATGGTTGAAATTTTGGTTGGGTTCCTTATTAGGTACTAAAAGTTAAGATTTCATTGGGCCATCAAAAAATAAATTTACCTATTATAATATTAAAATAGGACACTAGACACTGTAATAAAATGTTAGGTGCAAAAACATAGGGGCAAAAATATAATCTCTGTTAATTCTTTCAAACGGCCTTACCTTTTATTTTTTTTAGGTCCCCCGTTGTTTAAGTCAGCTTTTTGCTCTCTTCTATCCCTGTCAATCTCTCTCCCTCGCATCCTTCTTCGATCTTTCTTCTCTCTCTCTCCCCTCCCCTCTTATCCTTCCACTCTCTCTCCTAGTTACCCAATATGCAAGAGGTGATTCATATGTGAGAAGTGGAGCGTAATAGGTTGCGGTGATACCATTTTTGAATTCCTCAAACTAGGAGGAGGTGGAAGAATAGTGGTGGTGGGTGAAGTTCTAGTCCATTTCTCAACCAATCACGCACATTTCGTGTGAGTGCATATAGGGTGTCGCCGTGGAATGAGAAACGGGAGAAAGAGACGGTGCATATTAGGTAAGTAGGAGAGAGAGAGAAAGAATAGGGGGAAGAGAGAGAAGAAAGAGAGAGGAAGGATGAGAGGAAGAGATTTTGACAAAAACAAGAGAGAGAAGACAGCTGAACAAAATGGGACCCACAAAAGTAGAAAGTAACAAATGTTTGGGAGAATTAACATTTTATAATGCCAATAACTTTTTTATATATATTATAATAGGTAAATTTGTCTTTTTACTCTATTTGATAATATAAAAAAATTTTGTGTGATTTAACTTTTAATTTATCTGTTTGATTTATGTAGTTTTATATTTTGTATTGCATTTCAATGTTTAAGAATTTTAGGAAAGTATTTAATTAACATTGAATTAAAGTTTGATTTCTGCGGTTCTATTTTGTGTTTAAATTCAATAGTTTGTGTATTTTATTATAGTTGGCGTACGAGTTTAACTTGTCAGAAAAAGAAAAGTTCTACTTAGAAAAAAGTATGTTTTAGATTTTTTATCTTCATGGATCATTTCATTTTAAAGTTTTAATTTGATAAAATAATTTTTCAATTCTTTAACCCTAATACTGCTAGTTTTATTTAAAAAATACTGACATTGAGATATTAAATATTTAAAAACAAACATTAACGAATATTGAAAATTATGTTTAATTATTCAAATTAATAATATTTAGAAAAACATGTAGATATAGACGACGAATATAATTCTTTATTAAATTATGGATCAAAGATGTGTCCCATGTACTATTTCTGCTCGTTAGTATAAACGACAGATAATTAATTTATGAAGTTAATTTAGTTATATATAATAAATATAGACTTTATTAAACTATCCTATTAAGATCGTATATCTAAAATCACTGCTAAAAAAAAATCTTATATTTAGAATCAAATTCAATCTTTAAATTAATTCTTATTAAAACTTGAAGTAGTATATATTTTACTTTGCTCATAAGTCTCACGTTTATGGGTCTTAATTTTTCTGGAAAATCTTTTAAGGAAATGTGTGAGCCTCTTGAAGCCACACAACAACAATTCTGACCGCAAATTTAAGCGGTGATGAAGGTGAAATTCAAACACACAATTATAGCTTTGGGGCCTACAAGTTTTGTTTTTATTCTGTACCAAAATTTAAAAATTGCTTTAAGAAATTTCTACGGAGCTTCTGCCTTCAAAAGTTAAAAACAACCCAGAGTGGTGGAAATTACTCATACTCATCATTAAAACGAGAAATGGGGTCTATAAAAAAATTGCAAAATGAGAATTTTAGGTTAGATTGGATTGGATATTAATTTTTTAAGAACTTTTAATCTGGTACGAGTAAATTCTACTGTTTAAAATGTTGATAATAAACTCTGACTTTTAAAATTAGTGGGATATATATAATGCTAAATTGTTTTTACTTGACTTCATATTTCAGATAATTTTATGGACGTAATATATAATTTAAGAAAATTAATTTGGAAAATATAATAGAAAATTTGTTTTTAGGACATAAACTTCATGGAAAAATCTAAATGTTTAAGATCTTATCTTTTGTGAAAGTATTTATTGGTGAGAATCTTAATTTTTTTTGCCAACGGTGAGAATTTTAATGGCGTTCTTGTATTCATACAAGGATTTATGACTTTATTTATGTACGACCTAATACTTAATAAAATTTTGTATAATTTAGTCTTAACTTCCTACCAAAAGAATAAAATGAAAACTACTCATCAAAAAAAAAAAGAATAAAATGAAAACTTATCACTCATCGTCCCCCGTGTCCCACGGCCCTTAATCACTTGCTTTGTTTCTTTTCAATAAAATTAAAAAAAGTTATCTTTATTTGTAATTTAAATTTATACATTTTATTCGGCAACAACATGTTGTGATTGTTGTCCCTTACATACTTTTATCCTTTTGTTTTATTACTAAAATATAAGTACCCCTTTTATTGGGGATAGTTTTATTTAAGGCACTATTGAGCACTAAATATAAGCATATTTTCAACTAATTTAATTGAAGACTTTGGGCCAACAAAATTAATTAAATTATTTTTGCCGAACAAATTAATTTAATTGAACAAATGTGTGTTGGATGGACGTCTTTTGTACTTGTAAAATTTTAGTTCACGCATGCTATGCTCATTTCTAACAAAATTTGAAATTTCAAAATAAATGAATTATATTAAAGACACAACACAATACAAGTCTTTGTTTTGGTTTTTGTTTCACTTATCATAATTTCTAGACACATCTGATCTAAATAATATAGTAAATTTTGAAGTCTTTTATAATAGGAAAAATGATACAAAAAGAATTTGAAAATTTGTAAATATTAAATAAGAAATGTCAACAAAAGTTTCTTATTATTTGTAAATTCAGTGTTGTAAATACCAAATAAAGTGATGTTACCAAACCTGATTTGGGATTTAGTAATTTTCAGCTTCCTTTTTGTCATTCTTCCTTTATAATACTACCTCCGGCCTTTAATATAAGAGCAAGTTGACTAATTTAAGTACATTAAAAAAATTGATTAAGTTAGTTATGGTAATAAATAGATGTTGTCTTTCTTAAAATACCTTTACTAATCAAATATATTAGTTAATACTACCATTTGATGAAACTTTCAACATATACAACTACTACAGGGACTACCTTTAAAAAAAAGATAAATATAAAAGATAAAGTGCATTGAGGCCGGTTTTATATTTAGGATTAAATTGAAAATCAAACTAACTCTTATAGTAAAGAATAGAAGTATTAATATATAACAAAATTATGTGATAGAAATAGTTTACTAATGTAATTTAGGAGTGATTAGTTATGAATAACTTAAAATTAATTAATAATTAATGGATAATAATCTGAATATTTCCGTGCAGACAAACCCCTTGTACCTTTATGACATTGCTGGCAAGTTGTTGGCCACAATACCTAAACTATTAAGATGATTCTTGTAAAGCAAGAAATTAATAAACTTGTTTTTTTGCCTTCCAAGCTAGGAAATAACACAAGAAATGATCAACCACCTATCCCCTACCTAATTTTGTTTATATAATTTGTTGGCTGCAAGTTTATGTTCTAGACTTCTAGTATAAAAAACATGTAACTATAATATTCCTAGTCTAATGTCAGCGTATATACTAAACTTCATTGCAATATATACCGAAATTCGTTCCAACATATTTTTTCATGCTTGGAAAATCATCACCCTAGTTAAATGATGATGATAAATCTTACTTTTCACTAAAAAGTCTTGATGACTTTTGCTTTTGGCATATGTCCTTTTTGAAAAACAAAACAACCAGAATCATTAGCATATCATTTTCACATAACAGCTGAGAATCTTGAAACATATTGGGTGCTCCCCAAATCTAAACCATCTAGAACAAAACTGAAGGGTCCAGATTTAATATAAGTTCATTTTATATTTTAATTTATACATATCTAAAATAAATATCTTAATTAACTATCACTTTTCAAAAGATAATCTTTTACTTAAAAACCATGAATTAAAAATTCTAAATCAAAATTGTCAAAGTTATATATTTGCATAGTGGATATTTTATCATAGTGATGAGCATTAAGATGCTAGTCACTAGGGTATATAGTTTCATTCTTTTTTTATAACATATATAGTTTCATTCTTGTTTCTTACATATGCGACTCACACCAATTTATGAATTTTAGCAACCTAGTAAAATTTGATAATTATAAACCACGCAGGTATTTCTTTCATGTTTAGCAGCCGGGTGCAGTATCTGCTGGTTCAACACAGTGTGCTATGTCATTTGCATAAAAAATTTCACATCAAGTATTCCTCTTGCATTATCTCTAAGCATCAGCTTCAATGGTGTAACTGCAGCATTATACACTTTCCTTGTCAACTCAGTAAATTCCAGCGATGACGCTCTCTACCTCTTGCTTAACGCACTCATTCCTCTACTAATTTCAAGCGTCACACTAATCCCGATCACGATTCTCTATCAGCCGGCACGTCCCCTTCCATCATCCGACTCCATTCACCACCGCGACTTCCCCGTCTTCATCGGCCTCTACATCCTTTCTCTCATCACAGGCCTCTATCTCCTTATCCTTGATGATATTTCCACTAGCACGACTTGGGCACGTATTACCCTTGTAGGTGCTATTTTTCTGCTAGTGCTTCCATTGTTCATGCCTAGGATTGTGTATGCCAGAGATCAATGGACTTGTCTGCGAAACTTGAGTTTGGATGTGACTAAACCGGATGATGGTGATTATGATAATGATGAGCTTAATAAAGGGCTGATTGGTAGTGGTGATAATGATGATGGTGATGAGGAAAGTACAGGAAATGGGAGTGTTGGTGTGACTTTCACAAGGAAGAAGAAGTGTGGTTTTGTTAAGGAGATGATGGAGAGAGACAAGATGAGAGTCATTTGTGAAGAACATTCAGCGAGGCTCTTGTTGAGAAGGTGGGACTTTTGGTTGTACTATGTAGCATATTTGTGTGGAGGTACGACTGGATTGGTTTACTGTAACAACTTGGGGCAAATTACGAAGTCATTGGGATTCAGTTCGGAGACTAGTTCTGTGATTTCGTTATATTCCATTTGTTCTTTCTTTGGTCGTCTTCTTGCTGCTGGCCCTGACTTCCTGAGCAAGTATGTGACTCGAAAAGCATATTCTTTCTCTCAAATCATTTTCATGTTCTTTACAAATTACTCAACTTTCAATTGGATCGTCCACTAAAATGTTCTTTTGATCCTGTATATACAGTGGTTTTATTATTCTTTCAACTGGGCAATTCATTCAGTTGAAAGAGATAGACATAGTAATGGAAAATATCCAATGACCTCTCTAGATGAACAAAAAATAGGCTCTTTTTTCCTCTTGTGTATAAGAAATCTTGTTTAAAAAATGATTGAGTATTAAATGTAGACACCTCTTGTTGTGGGAATTCTAGAATTTGAATCTTAATTTATCATGCTATGAGAGACCAACTTCTTTCATTAGACCCAGCACTTGTCAGTGAAAATAGGCCAACTTTGTGTTCATCAAAAGATGTTAATACTAAACCACAAACTTAGAGATCAATTATCTTAGTAATGATTCCCATTTGAGAACTTGAATTCACAAGTATAAATTTCTCCCGCTTTTTAACTCTATGCCTGGAATGCATTGTTGAAGAGAAGTCTAGCTAACTTATTTTACCTTGATCTAAAAGTAAGCATAATTAAATCTTTTGACTTTACTCATTGATCACTTAAGTGGGATAAAACATCAATTTTATAGTCAATTTGGTTTTAAATTTTATGTAGGAATGTGATTAAAATATATGTTAGCCTAGTTAACTTTTAATTAATAATGCAGCTGGAACATACACTTTGCAAGGACAGGATGGTACACAATTGGCATGGTTCCAACACCAATTGCATTCACATTGCTTGCAGCATCTGGAAGTGAAGCGTCTCTGAGAATAAGCACTGGCATGTTAGGATTAAGTTCTGGCTTCCTCTTCTCTGAAGCAGTGTCCATTACTTCTGAGTTGTTTGGTCCAAACAGTGCTCCTGTGAATCACAACATCCTCATCACCAACATACCCATAGGTTCATGTCTTTTTGGCCTTATTGCCGCTTTGGTTTATGACTCCAACGCCGAGTCCTCGACGCGCATAAGCTGGATGCTTAGTATGTCTATGTGCACAGGAAGGAAGTGTTACTTCCAAACTTTCATATGGTGGGGCTGTATTTCCATGGCAGGTTTGGTTTCAAGCTTGCTGCTTTTCGTGCGAACTAGGATAGCTTATGACAATTTTGAAAGAAACAGAAAGAGAAATACAACACAAACTGATTAGTTTTAGAATGTAGGATAGGACATCTTGTTTTGTACTGTGTCCACAAATACGATATAAAGGAATGTTGAAAGTCTCATGATGAGGTCTTTGAATGCATGTATAATGACATGTAAAAACATTGTCATTTGCATTTAATTAGATAAATATTAGGCTTGGAAAATTATTAGGCCTGATACAGAAAGTTTCAGGGTGGATTGGTCGAAAGAAACCACGTACTGGTCCACTTTCGCTTGATGGATAAACCCAAGCTCATTATAAGCAGGACACAAATAAACAAGGGTGGAACAGTTACACAGGTCAAAATTAAGTGTATCGGGGTTAAAAGTACAGGACAGCGAATGAAAACTAAAAATTGAGATAAAATAGTTCTCTCCACACCCAGACTCTATTTCTTTCATCAGAGTTATTTGCTGTGAGATCGAAAATAGAATTCGAGTGATTCTACTTATTTGCGTGGGTTTAAGATCAGAGAGCAAAAATTTGAATATGATTTCTGTATCAACACGTACTTTATATATGTTACGTTCAATTGAGTCTTAAACATGTTATAGGAAGAAATCTTTTCAAACATCCTGCCATTAGAGTCCAGGTACATGTTCAAGATTCATCGGTTTCAAAAATCATGAATCAGAGTTAAACTAATAATAATTTTCATATCACGACATGCTTTAATCATAAAGATCACATTGGTATATAATTGAATCTCAAAAAACGGGTGTAAAAAATTAACATCTTCTGCCTATTCTGGCAAACACATTTTTGAGATTCTAAAAAGTTTCCCTTCTTGTATGTGTGACACCTCTGTTAATGTATGGAATGAGTTACATATATAACGTATTTTCAAGGTATTTTTTAGCAATTTTCCCGGACATAATCTCCCACAATTTTCCCGAACATAATCTCCTACAAATTAGAACCCACGACAATATTGGTATTGATTTTGACAACAATTGATAAACAAATAACAATTTTTGTGAACGGCTCCCTATATACAATTTTTCAATTTTCAAGGTCTTCTTTTATGATTTTTTTTCATTATGTTTTGCAATGTCCACAAAACACATTTAGAATCAATCATAGCTTTTTTTTGTCCGCTTCGCAGAATCAAGTATAATTCGTAACATTCCGAATTTTCAGGCTTTAAAAGAACAGGAAAAAGTAATTACTAAAATTATTTAATATCTAAAGAAATTAAAAAATTATAGAATATTAATTTTGAGTATTTAGGAAGCTCATGGAAAAGTTTAGTTCCCCAAAAATAACTTAAATAATTTTAGAATTAATTTCTGTAGTTAAAAGGGGCCGATTTTCCTGAAAATCCAAAAAAGATAGCTAGAGATTAATTTTTTTTAGCTGATATTTTTATGATAATTATTATATAAGATGAAGAAGCTAATTAAGGCAGAAAATCCTTATAATGTATTAAGAATTAATTTATGGGATTTAGGCTTATTTTCTTTGAAAATTCAAGAAAAATAGTGAGGAGTCAATTTTTGACCTGAAATTTTTAAAAAATTATTTTATGGGCTAAAAAAGCTAATAGAAAAGGAAAATCCATATAAAATACTGTGTATTGATTTCTAGGTTTATTTAATAATTTCAGAAAATGGATGAAGGGGTGAAGTTGGAAACAAGAAAATATAGAAGGGCAAAATGGTCCAGAAATTTTGACAAACACACCACAGGTGCTGTTCTCTCATTTAACCATCTGATCGCCTCTTCTCTCTTCATTTTTCACCTGCAACTCGGAGAGAAGTGAGAAATAGAGAGAGAGAGAGAGTGTTGTTGAGATTGAAAGGAGGAGGAGGTGAACGGTGAGGGCTGTTGGGCAGGCAAACGGTGATTCCCACTAAGGTAAGCCTCCTAATCCATCTTCTACCTTCTGTTTCGCTGGTTGTGCAAAGTTTTGGAAGTTTTGGGTTTCTAAAATTTCAGGGGAAGTGAAAAAATTAATGATCAAGTTAAGACTAACGCAGCCATTGGCGGAGTAAACCTTGTTAAAGTGAATTATGGTTTTGCATGTAACTTATCCCTTCTGCATGTTGCTTGTTGCTCTGGCTTTTGCTGTCCTAAACAGGGAAGCTCTTTGCTTGATGTTGGCGTCATGTTTCGGGGGAAATTGAAGAGAAATGATGCAATATATACGTATATATATGGGACTGCACAAAGTTTGCTCCTCCTCCCAGTGATTTTGTCATTATTTTGGGAGTATGTTGGAATCCGGAGAATTCCAGATTTTGCTAGAGGTGGCGTGTTGTGTATAGGAGAGTGAAGATTGAGAACAATATAAATTATATATATATGTATATATATTTATATTGTGCGTGTGCGTGTCGCTTGAAGGAGGTGAGTTTGGTTGTGAATACTGAATTTTATGTCAGCAAGGAGAGGTGGCTGTTTGGAAGCTTTGAAGAAGAGAGGATTAAATGTGTTGAGAAAAATTATGGTGTAAAGTTATTTCGGTAAAGGGAGGAAAAGAAACAGTATATATGTACATGCTGTAAAATAATTAAGAATTAAGAGGAAATGATTTTAGGAAAAATTATCCACCGGTCCAAAGAGTAGACTTTATTCTTGTAAGGACCACAAATGTCAAAATTCAACTAGTAGTAGGTCCACAAGATCTTAGAATATTATATTCTAATTATAAAATGACATCACTCATTCCCTTAAATTTGTAATTCATGTTTTTTCTGCCAGACAAAACTGTTGACAACCTAGCAGTATCTATTGACAACTTGCTTGTATATGATTACATAACCTCTATATAAGAGAAAATTATAAACTAAATATATTAAGCAAACCACTTTATCACTGAAATGAAAGCTTTTCAAAGGTATTAAATAATTTAACTAACCAACAAGCGTTTAGGTGCAGTGGTAAAGGCACCTGAGCACACCCCAGGCGGACGAGAGTTCGAACCTGGAGCCGCGCTTGTTGGGAGGGGTTTACCGCCTTTGGTGCAAAGCACCTTACATGGGCGTGCCTTAAACACATAACCCGCTCCGGATTAGTCAGTTGCCCCGGGTTACCTGGTCCAGTTTAGAAGGCCAGGGACTCAGGAAAAGGCGCTGGATACCGGGGG